>NC_135968.1:41861074-42161074 GCF_053455715.1 Rhinoraja longicauda
CAGTGTCTTTGGAAATATCTGATCAGAATTAGGAGACTTATCTATCTTCATATGACATAGGATGTCCTGCACCTCCTCGACTGTAACATGGATTGTTGTCAAGAATGTCCACGAACTTTCCCAAGTTCATGGTTGTTTTGTGGATGAGTCAAGAATTGTGGGGAACAGGCAAGAAAGTGGAGATGAGCCTAAGATCAACTCAGCCTTGACTTCATAGAACTTTAGAGCAGTGCCAAAGGGCAGTGCCTAGTCCAATTCATTTTTCTACTGTAATGTTATTTCGAAAGAAACCAAAATTGGTGGTATAGTGAAGAGCAAAGAACGCTATTTAGTTCAACTAGAGAAGTGGGCTAAAAAATGGCAAATGAAATGTAACCTGGACAAGTATGAAGTGTTGTATTTTAGCAAATTAAACCAGGACTTACATAGTAATTGACAGGGCTCTGGAGAGTGTTGCAAATCAGAAGACACTAAAGGTTACATGTACATAGTAGGGTGAAAGTGACAACACAGGTAGACATAGTGGTGAAGGAAAGAATCGGCATACTTGCCTTCATTGATCAGTGCATTGAGTACAAGAGTCAGGACATTGTACAAGACATTGGTGAGAATGCACGTGGAGTATCATGTGCATTTCGGGTCACCTGGATGTAGGAAGCAAGTTATTAAGCTGGAATGAGTGCAGACAGGATTCTGGGATGTTACTGGAGGGCTTGAGTTTTAAGGAAACACTGGAGAAGCTAGTTGTTTTTTTCCTGGAGTTTTAGAGGCTGAGGGCGACCTTGTAGAGGTATAGAACATTATGAGGCCCATAGATATGTTGAATACACAGTCTTTTTTTCCCAAGGTAGGGGTATCCAAAACGTAAGGGGACAGGTTAAAGCTAAACGGGGAAAGATTTAAAGAGGACCTTAGGGAGGGGCAGGGGTGGGGTGTAATTTTCACACAAGGGTGGTGGGTATATGGAACAAACTGTTGGAAGAGGTGGTGGAGGCAGATACGTTTACAGCATTTAAAAGACATTCCAGGTACATAGAACTTTAGAGCAACTCAGACAAGTAGGTCCAACTCAGACAAGTAGGACTCGCTCAGTTAAACAACTCGGTTGGCATGGATGGGGTGGGCTGAAGGCCCTGTTCCAAGCTGTGTACCTCAATGACTCTCTATCTGTTTGGTACTGCAAATGAACATATTTCCATTTACAGGCATTCATGGAGGGAAATGAAGCAACAAGGGCCTGAGAGCTGAAGTGAAACCATTGCAGGAGTATAACGCATTTGCTAAACTGGCCAAAGCTAAAGATATTAAAATTGCATAAAAGTTAAAATATGAGAAAGGTTGAATTTTCAAATGAAGATCCCACACCAATAGTGTTTAATTTATGGTGTATTTAGAAAGGCTGCCACCTGTGCAGATTTGAGAATATAGGATGGAATATGTGGACAAAACTGGGACCATGCAATGTGTCAGCTCAAATCATTCTGCATAGCTTTTGACAGCAGTAGCTCTGCTTTGGAGTTACAGACCAGAAGAAAGTCACAAGACATGTTGAGTATCTTCTGAATAAATGAAGGGAATCAATGTTGTGGAAGCAATTACTGAAAACAGCCAAGGTCTCAGTGAACAAAAGGGAACAGAAGGAACAAAAATTGCATTAGTAGATTTGTTTTCTTTTGTTGGATGATGCCATACACTCCAAAGACGTACAGGTATGTAGGTTAATTGGCTGGGTAAATGTAAAAAAAAATTGTCCCTAGTGGGTGTAGGATAGTGTTAATGTACGGGGATCACTGGGCGGCACGGACTTGGAGGGCCGAAAAGGCCTGTTTCCGGCTGTAGATATATGATATGATATGATATGATAATGACTGAATGAAGATAAATAATCCGATGGCAAATGATAACTAAGCCACACCTGTAGTGGATAACAATGATGTAGAAAATTAAAACAAATTTTCCATAACCTGTAGTTATAAATACAATTCAGAATCCTGGTGGGAAATCAAACATGACAAACCTTATAACTATTGAACGGTTCACTCTGTCAGCATATTTACCTAACATTAGGAAGATTACAAAACTGGAAACAAGACTAAATTCAATTTTGTGGGCTGGCAAGAGAGTTACCATCATTGTCATTAGTTGTCAGCTTCTAATCATGTAAATCAATCATAGCTAAGGCAAATTGCTGGATGTTGGGTAAGGGAGCAGTGTTGACACTCCAAAAGCCTACTGAATTTGAATTCATTCCCTCATGAATAGAGAAGTACTCTGTGAATTGATCAGAAATTGTCATTCCATGTGACAATTCAGGGCAGTACAGTGGCACAGCTATAGAGTTACTGCCTTACAGCGCTTACGGCGCCAGAGACCCGGGTTCGTTACAGCACCCGTAGTCAGGATTCTCCCCGTGACTGCGTGGGTCTTCTCCAAGGTCTTCGGTTTCCTCCCACACTCCAAAGACATTGGAACATAGAAAATAGGTGCAGGAGTAGGCCATTCGGCCCTTCATGCCAGCACTGCCATTCAAGATGATCATGGCTGATCATCCAAAATCAGTAACCTGTTCCTGCTTTCTCCCCATATCACTTGATTCCGTTAGCCCGAAGAGCTAAATCTAACTCTCTCTTGAATAAATACAGGTTTGTAAGTTAATGGGTTTGGTATAAATGTAAATTGTCCCTTCTGTGTGTAGGATAGTGTTAATGTGTGGGGATCACTGGTCAGTGTGGGCTTGGTGGGCCCAAAGGCCTGTTTCTGCTCTTTATCTCTAAACTTTCGAACTAAACTAAACTAAACTAATGTCTCATGGAAAATAAGACAAGGCATCGACTGCTATCTTACTAAATCATTAAATGCACCTGGAAGAGAGAAACGAAGAAAATAACAATTATCTATCAAAGAGAAAAGGAATGAAATAATGAGCAAAAATATAAAATCTAAATAGAGCAGATTTGTAAAGTCGAAACAAAACAGAAAATGTTTGAAATTCTTCGCAGACAGATAGCATCCGTGAAAATAGAAACAGTATTAACATTTCAGTCTAATAGCCTGATAAAACAATAAATTGTTGAGGGATGATATAAGAAATGAAACTATTTTCTGCAAAAGGACCAGCAATAATTCTTTACCCGCTTCCTTTCATCTCCAACGTACACAGAAATAGTATCCATTTACACAGAACATGTACATCCTCAGTGACGTAAGGTGAAGACTAACTGCAACGGATGAAAAGTGGTCACAGCGTTAGCAGTAAATATGCACAAACGTTTGAGAATTATGCGTAATAAAATGAACATAATGGGCTCCAAGGCTGATGGATTTAAGACAGAATTTAGTGAGGGTGCAAAGGAAGCATTATTGTTGATAATGTGAACAAAGTAGTATTCAAATTCAAGATTACAATCCCATCTGTTACAATTTAAAGCACAGTACAAGGTGTTGAGGGAACTCAGCGGGTCAGGCAGCATCAGTGGAGAGAATGGACAGACCGCGTTTCGGGGTTGGCACCATTCTTCCAGCTGTTACAATTTAAAGGTTAATGAGAATGTGCTTTCTATTGTATTCCTAGAATATATAAACATAGTTTCACTCTTAGCAACGTCCATTCGATACGATCCCACATAAAAGGCCGCTGCATAATATAATGACGGGGGTTAACATAGACATAGACATAGAAAATAGGTGCAGGAGGGGGCCATTTGGCCCTTCGAGCCAGCACCGCCATTCATTGTGATCATGGCTGACCATCCACAATCAGTAACCCGTGCCTGCCTTCTCCCCATATCCCTTGCTTCCGCTAGCACCCAGAGCTCCATCCAATTCTCTTTTAAATTCATCCAGTGTTTGGAGGAATCGCATTAGTATGCATGGAGGAATGTTAATATCAGTTCTATGGGGATTGGGTATTCAATTTTTTTTAAGGACAAATGAAAAGCCATATTCACGAAATGAAAAAAAAGATAGGTGGAAAATTAAACTGTTAAGAGGATGTAAATTATCTGCACAAGTAATACAAATATAGACTACTAGGCCAAGTGGACCCGTTGGGCCCAAACCTGCATTGGTGCAGCACCCTCTCTTCCCCCCTCTTCCCTCCCCCCTCCCCCTCCTCCCCCTCCCTTCCTCCTCCCCCTCCCCTCCCCCTCCCTCCACCCCCCTTCCCTCTTCCCTTCCCCCCTTCCCCTCTCCCCCACTCCATCCACCTCAACCCCTCTTATCCTCCCTCCACCCCCCTCCCTCCAGCCCCCCTCCCTCCACCCTCTTTATCATCACTCCTCTCCCCCACCCTCCCTCCCCCCTCCCTCCTCCCTCCCTCCCGAGGAGATAGATTTAAACATTAAAATGTGAATAACTTTTAAAATATAGCACCGATTTCAAAGAAACTTCTTCCATTAGCATCAAAGGGAGAACGGTGAGTAAGTTGGGCCTAAAATTGTTGCGCTATCGGGTACCGTTTTGGCTGTAGTTCAGGAACAAACAACCAAACAGAAGATGGATCAAACGCAGGCAAGTGGGAATAGCTTAGATAGTCATCTTCATTGATATGGATGAATTGGGCCAATTGGTCTGCTTTCAAGCTACGTATTCAAGCTACGTAATCCATGAAAATTTAAAATGGGTATGCATGTGGAAGATGAAGTATAATATGTCGTATTGTCGCATTGTGCATTTTGGTAACAGAACAACAAATAGTGCGAATATTATAGCAAGCTTAATTTAGTTTAGAGACACAACACGGAACCAGGCCCTTTGGCCCACCGAGTCCAAGCCGACCAGTGATCCCCGCACATTAACACAACCCGACACACACTAGGGACAATTTAACATTTAAACCAAGCCAATTAACCTACAAACCTGTGCGTCTTTGGAGTGTGAGAGGAAACCGAAGATCTCGGAGAAAACCCACGCAGGTCACGGGGAGAACGTACAAATTCCGTACAGACAAGCACCCACAGTCAGGGTCAAACCCAGTTCTCTGGTGCTGTAAGGCAGCAGCTCTACCGCTATACCACCCTGCCACCCTGTTGAGTGTTGACTAGAAAGTGTTGACTAGAAAGGGGATATATTTCATGAGATGTAGAAAGTAAAAATGAAAGCAGAGCAGGACATTAGGATGGTCCTTTAACCTTTATTGCAAGGGAATTGAAATACAAAACGAGGAGTCTTCCTGAAGTTGGAGAGGGCCTTGGCCACACAGGGTTTGATGGTTTAGGTTTTCATCCACAAGTAGGGATTTCCTTGACCTGGAATCAGCACACCATTGATTCAGCAGGTTGATTCCTCGATTAGAGAACTGTTCTATGGATAGAAACTGAGTAAGATAGCCTATATTCACTGGAATTTGTTGTGTAGTTTATCTTGCAAGCAAATCTAAAACAATGGACAATGGGTAAGTCATTAAGGATTGCAATGAGGAGGCATTCCTTTATACAAAAGGTTTACACCTCAGGAATCCCCTGCTTTTCACTTCAGATACAGACTGATAAGGTAGTGGAGCCACTGCTATACAGTTCCAACGACCTGGCTTCATCCTGACCCCTGATGCTGTCTGTGTGGAGCCTTGCAGGTTCTCACTATGATTGTGTGGGTTTCCTACAGATGCTCTGGTTTCTTCCCTCATTCCAAAGAAGTGAGGTTAGTTGAATGGCCACTGTAACTTGCTCCTTGTGTATTGACGAGTAGGAGAATCTCATCAAGTTGTGGTTAATGTAGCTCAAATAAAATGGGTTTGTTGTAATTGGATGCATGATGATCCGCAGTGAATTTGTTGGGTTGAAGGGCCTACTTTGTACTGTATGATTCTATGAGCCTTTTGTGTGCTCCATTATTCAAAGCTGAGTTGGATACATTTTTGGATATTAAGGAACAGTTCAGTTCATTTTAGTTCTGTTTAGTTTATTGTCACGTGTACCGAGGTACTGTGAAAAGCTTTTGTTGTGTGCTAACCAGTCAGCAGAAAGACAGTACATGATTACAATCGATCCATTTGCAAGCAAAGTCCGATCAAGGATAGTGCGAGGGTCACCAATGAGGTAGATAGTAGTTCAGCACTGCTCTCTGGTTGCGGCAGGATGATTCAGTTGCCTGATAACAGCTGGAAAGAAACAAGAGAAATTAGATGAGCACAAAAATTGTGATCACAGGAAATGGTGGTAGAGGGTTCATGGGCAACAAAGTGTTAAGAAATTTACACATTTTGTTTGGGCGAAGCTTAGTTTTATAGCTACAGATCTGCCAGACGTTTAAATAAAAATGTGTGCTCGTGTTTGTTTCTGCTGAAGTGGTCAAGCAAGGAGATTGATGTGGTATTGCTGTGCAGTGTTGCTGACAGAGATGCAGACAAGATGTCACATCTGGGAATTATCAAGCTCTGCGACCTGCAGTGCAATACTAATCTGCCAGTAGCCATTCATAATTTAATATTCTTTAAACCATCAAAGAAAATTAATGTCATATCTATTAGGAAATCTGGTAAATGCTGATCCATTTTGATTTCAGTAAAGTGCATTTTTAAGATAGTTTTTGACAAATAGCTGGAATACAACGGGGTCAGTAGAAACTGCAGATGCTGGAACTGGAGTTAAAAAGTCAAGCAGCATCTGTGAAGGTAAAGAGATGGCGGGCATTTTGGGTTCAGATCCTGCGTGAGTCCTGATGCAGGGCCTCAGCCCCAAAACATCAACTGTCAGATGCTGATTGACCCACTGGTTTTTGTACAATAGTGTTTCATCAGCTTCCAAGTTGATATACAAATTAAAGGAAGACTGAATTGGGAAATCACTTTTACCAAGGCATGTTTACCAAAGCCATTATCTTCAGATGTGTTAGAAGCTCCGTTCCTGGGTGACATCTCTAGCTTAGGCCCTGGCATCTGCTCACTACATTGTTGTTGTATTTGACCCTGAGATGAGCTTCAGACCATCACTGAGATCCAATAAGGAGGTTGAAATGGGCGTGCGTTTTTCATGTCACAGCGGCTGATGGTTTCACTGCAGACTGTCGCAACTGGGAGTAAACACCAACTCCGCTTCTGCCTCAGTTAATCTGCTGCTGAAACCCTAATTAACCTGTTGTTATTTTTAGACTTGTCTATTCGAATGAATGCCTGGTGAACATCCCTTGTTCTGCCCTTCCTTCGTGGATCGTATAATTTTTCATTTGATGACCTGCCCTGAAGAGTTCATTGTCATTAGACTGATGGGGGTGTTGAAGCTTTGTGGTGAAGTTAGTTGGATGTGGCATTTGAAGATGCAAGCACTGTCAGCTACAATTAAGAGGCCATTGAACTTCCAGCATCACTGCGTCTATATCCCCGGGGCTTGATTCCTCACATTAACTGCCTCAGACAACTCCTCCCACTACATTCTGAGACGTTGCCTGGAGGGACACCTGGGCCCTTTGTGAAACTGGATCTTTCCATCCCCAGTGCCAGAGCCTCGAAGGCAACATTAGAAAACTGTGGAGCCAACACTCTCTTGTGTTTCACTGTTATCGAAACACCCAAGATGGCTGATTTCCAGATTACCTGCTTGCACCATCAACAGACATACTGTAAATCATGTAAACTGGCTCTGACTAGTGTGAGTTGGATTTAATTGGAAGTGTGCACTTAAAAATGTGGGTACCTTGTTGGAGTTTAAATAGCCAGCAAACAGCATTGATTTTATTGCTTACTTGCTGACTATGTTAAAGTGGGTATAAGAAAATAACTGCAGATGCTGGTACAAATCGAAGGTATTTATTCACAAAATGCTGGAGTAACTCAGCAGGTCAGGCAGCATCTCGGGAGAGAAGGAATGGGCGACGTTTTGGGTCGAAACGTCGCCCATTCCTTCTCTCCCGAGATGCTGCCTGACCTGCTGAGTTACTCCAGCATTTTGTGAATAAATACCTTCGATGTTAAAGTGGGTAGGCAGCACAAATTTGATGGGCTACCCGAAGAAAACAGGCTCAGATTAATCGCACTGCCTTCATGCACCCATTCCCAAAATAGTTCCTTGGTCCCTCCTTATCTGCATGGATGATTCAATCTACTCACTTAACACAGTAACAGTTGTTTGCTCGAGTCCCATACTCCCTGAAGAAGCCTTCTAATCACAGTGTTTCTAACTGCAAAACAAAATAATAAAACTCCACGGGCATTTTAATACAACATTCACCGACTGTCATTTGTTGCCTGCTGGCCTCAGAATCCTGGTAATTTTCGTTTATTTAAAATAACTCTATAATACTTTAACTACATGTGGATTGGTTACCAAATGAATTTTTTTCTAAAGCCTGAGTGTGTAGAATTTCCTTCCACATCTTTCATATTTTTTTCAGTATGCACTCAATAATTTATCACAAGGCATCCAGTGGGCCACAGATTGCCTGGAGCAAAGGAATCTTGATTTTTAGCATATTTAAATACATTAGAAAGAGGAAGAAAAAAAATAATTAGATCCTCAAGTTAATTTTTTTATTTCACTATAAATGTTACTTGAAGTCTGTGTCTAAAAACTAATCTGGACTATTTTAATGCAAGCATTTATCTCATATTTTCCAGTGCACTAATTCATGTAGTATAAACAGATTAGATCAGCCACGAATAACATTTTAGATTTCCTAAAATTATTACCAATGGTTTCCTAACTAATATTTTATTCAGTAATACTTTTATCCGTTTTGGAATTTGAATTTCATTAATCACTGTATCTGAATTATATGTATTGGCGTGTGGAATTAAAAAGAGTACCAAGCCAATTTATACATTCATTAAGAACGAGAGGATAAGTTGGTGGAAGGGTGGGATCACTCGAATTAGTGCATTTATGCTTGGAGTCAAAGGATGGAGACAAGGTACTAAAACAGTACTTTGAATCTCCCCCTCCCCCCCTTTTTCCTGAGCCCCATCTGGACTTGTATCACGTCTCCCCTCCACCTCCCCTCCCGCCCCACCTGCATTCCTTCCTCTAACTTCACAAAGCACAACTCTTCTATCCTTATCTCACATCTTTAGCCTTTTCATCTCGGACCTTTACCCATCTATCTCCCTGTCAACAACCCCTCATGAAATCCACCTACAAACTTGCCAGGCTCCATCCTGCCCCTTCTCTATTCCAGCTTCCTTCTCCACCCCCCCCCCCCCCCCCCCCCCACAAACCACGAAAGGTCCCAACCCAAAACGTCACCTATCCATGTTCTATAGAGATGCTGCCTGACCCGCTGAGTTACTCCTACACATTCATTTTTGTAAACCAGCATCTGTTCCTTGTTTCTACTTTGTATTATTGTTCACCAAGGAGGGCATGGAGGATAGATAGTAAGACTGATTTCACGATTTCAAGATTTCAAGATCAATTTATTGTCACATGTGCCAATTAAGGTACGGTGAAATTTGAGTTACCATACAGCCATACGAAGTGAAAGGCAACAGGACACACAGCCACATAAAATAAAATTTAACATGAACATCCAACACAGCGGATTCCACATTCCTCACTGTGAGGAAGATAATAAAGTTCAATCAGCTTCCTCTTTGTTCTCCCGCGGTTGGGGCTGTTGAACCATCCGCAGTCGGGGGCCCTGTTCAAAGCCCCCGCAGTCGACGGTCCAAAGCCCTTGCGTCGGGATGATCGAAACTCCTACTTCGGGACGGTTGAAACTCTCCGTGGCCTGGAGCGCCCGAGTCGACCTCCTCTTATCAGAGACCACGGGCTTCACGATGTTAAAGTCCCTCTGGTTAGAGCTCTCCACAGTCGATCCCTGACAAAGGGATCGCAAGCTCCGCGATGTTAAAACCCGTGCTGCGCCGCGCCCGTGGCATGAAGCTCTGGGCCGGACTCCAGGAAAGGCCGCACCACCCCTCGATGTTAGGCCGCAGCGGGGACGGAGATACGATACGGGGAAAAATCGCATCTCCATCGAGGTGGCAGGAGTGAGATGAGAGTGTGTGGCTAGGGTAGTGTGGGTCTCTGAGGATTCTGACGATGTACAAGGAGATGTACGAGGCAAATTCTCTACACATGGAATTGTTGGTGCCTGGAAAATACATGCCAAGTGTGGAGGTAAAAAGAGATACAATCATGCCATTTGAGAGGCTTTTAAATATGCATATGAATATGCAGGGAAAGGTGGAATATGGATTATAAGCAAGCAAATGGATTAGTTTAATTTGTCATCACGTTCAGCACAGATATTGTAGGCCAAAGGGCTTGTTCCTGTACTATACTGTTCTATGTTTTATATTCTATATGCTAGCATATTTAAAATAATCTGCAGATCATTGGGTTTGCAATATCTTGCTTTTGACTGGTATATTAAAGGCTCTGTTACAATAACATTCATGGAATTCGGGATATTTTTCCTTTTGCAGCCACGAAATATAAGAGTGTGACTGAACAATTCCTGTAAACTTTAGGAGATAAAGCAAACTAGTTTTGGTCACCATCGTGTCAGGTTGAAAGCAACTAAATCATTTGACATTGACAGGAAATGAGGCCCTGAAAATAGCTTTGGACAGGTGCTGTTGGACGTATTACAACACAATGCCGTTTAAAAATTAGAAAGGGGAATTACAGTATGTCGGACGTCAACTGTCTTGAGAAGAAAAATTGCTGGTTTTGATGAGTTTCCATAAAACAATCAACTTCACAATTAGATGATTGCACATGGGCAGGGTACAGGGTGTTTTTGTCAGTCTGATATTCCAGTTTAGTACAACATTTATTATGTGTTCCGTTAAAGTGATGGCTGTTTCATCTCATAAGAAATTTAAAAAATCAAATGACAGATTTTTTTCATTTAACCCAGTGTAACCCTTTACCTTAGACAATGGAACTACTTCTGTTTGTACCCAGTCCTGTTAATCAGACAATGCCAGATACTCAGGTTGTGTGGTAGATCATCTGTTTAATCAATGAGCATTGAGGTGGCATAAAGTTTCACTGCTGTAATCCCAACATAATTTCTTCTTAGCTTGTCATCTTGTGAAATGAGAAGGCATCAGAAGCTTTTGTGTTTACTTGACTTAGTTGAAGACAGTCACTTTAAAATCTCAATTATTTTAGAACTGTACAGCATGGAAACAGGCCATTTGGCCATGTCTCTGCCAACCAAAGGTTGTACATTTACAAAGTTTGTGAAAGTTGGAAGAATGACTCCAAATAAAAATCACTGAGGTTCCTCATTTTACTGAGGTACTGAAGGCAAAACGATTGACATTTATTGTGGTCAGTCTCACAGAATGTGAAACTGGGCTGAATGGCCTACTTCTGCACCTATTGTCTATTGTCTATTGTCCTGTTAAAATCACAAAGAAGCGATCCATATTTCTTTGCATGGCTGCAGCAGATAAGCAGTCTGCTCTTTTATAATGAAGATAAATCACTTGAATTAGTGGGAATTTAAGCTATTTTACAAACTAATCCCACTTAAGTTAACCTGAAAATCTTACCATTTGTTATGTAAAATCCAACTGAATTCTCAACGTTCTAATAACATATATCTACTGCTTAATTAACTTTCTGGTTCCCAAAAATAGAATAATCTATAACATAACTTTGTTTTTCGAAGGCTATTAACACTATTTCAGCTTTTGTGTGCCTATTGTAGTTACTATTTATGACTATATCAGATTTTTTTTTTAATGTTCTTTTTGAATTGTGGGAATTCATCTGTTAGAATTCCTCAAAGCTCCTTGGACTGGTTCATGATGTCACAAATGCTGGGCGTCAGAAATCTGCTTGAACAAATGCCTGATGACAAAATGATAAAGCTGAATCGTTGTCAAAGGTTGCTTGGTCTTTCCAGGGAACAGTGCTTGCCATAAATATTTCACCACCGTGGCAGTTCTAGGCCAACATGAAGTAGAACCATCAGTATTTCCAGTACACTTACAAAGCCACTCACAGTATTGATTATTATATGCACTTAATCTTTAAAAATATATATTTTCAGGAAAATAAACAACAAAAAGTCAGGCCTGTGCTTATTCCAAATATATGCAATAAATCATATCCTGTTCTCTATATATTTTTTACCTCAGTTGATCATTATATTTCATCATTCCAAAGGCACAAAAATATTTTTATTTTGCCATGTTTTTATTTGTTTGCCCAAAAGCACTAACTTTTCCCAAGTGTACAAGAAATTGCTCATTTTGGTTTTAACTGTACGAGGCAATTACTGTATCTCCTGTTAAATATTGCATGGCTGTTTTATGTTTGCACAGTCGGCATATACAGTGGCTTCCATAATGAAAAAATCACATGTGGTGAAAGTGCACATTGTCAGATTTTAATCAAGGCCATTTTTATACATTTTGGTTTCACCATGTAGAAATTACAGCAGTGTTTATACATAGTCCCCTCATTTCAGGGCACCATAATGTTTGGGACACATGGCTTCTCAAGCGGTTGTAATTGCTCAGGTGTGTTTAATTGCCTCCTTAATGCAGGTATAAGAGAGCTCTCAGCACCCAGTCTTTCCTCCAGTCTTTCCATCAACTTTGGAAAGTTTTTTTCAAAGAGAACACTGGTGAGCTTACTAATCGCAAAGGGATTGGAAGGCCAAGGAAGACCTCCACAGCTGATGACAGAATAATTCTCTCTATAATAAAGAAAAATCCCCAAATTCTGTCCAACAGATCAGAAACACTCTTCAGCAGTCAGGTGTGGATTTATCAATGACCACTGTCCGCAGACGACTTCATGAACAGAAATACAGAGGCTACCCTGAAAGATGCAATCCACCGGTTAGCCGCAAAAATAGGATGGCCAGGTTACAGTTTGCCAAGAAGTACTTAAAAAGAGCAACTACAATTCTGGAAAAAGGTCTTGTGAACAGATGAAATGAAGATTAACTTATATCAGAGTGATGTCAAGAGCAAAGTATGGAGGAGAGAAGGAACTGCCCAAGATCTAAAGCATATCACCTCATCTGTGAAACACGGTGGTGGGGGTGTTATGGCCTGGGCATGGCTCACTTGTCTTCATTGATGATACAACTGCTGATGATAGGAGCATAATGAATTCTGAAGTGTGTAGACACATCCTATCTGCTCAAATTCAGACAAATGCCTCAAAACTCATTGGCCAGCGGTTCATTCTACAGCAAGACAATGATCCCAAACATACTGCTAAAGCAACAAAGGAGTTTTTCAAAGATAAAAAATGGCCAATTCTTGAGTGGCCAAATCAATCACCCGATCTGAACCCAATTGACATGCCTTTTATATGCTGAAGACAAAACTGAAGGGGACCTGCCCCCAAAACAAGCATAAGCTAAAGATGGCTGCAATACAGGCCTGGCAGAGCATCACCAGAGAAGACACCCAGCAACTGGTGATGTCCATGAATCACAGACTTCAAGCAGTCATTGAATGCAAAGGATATGCAACAAAATACGAAACATGACTACTTTCATTTGCATGACATTGCTGTGTCCCAAACATTATGGTGCCCTGAAATGGGGGGACTATGTATAAACACTGCTGTAATTTCTACATGGTGAAACCAAAATTTATAAAAATGGGCTTTAATAAAATCTGACAATGTGCACTTTAACCACATGTGATTTTTTAAAGTTACAAATCTCAAATTGTAGAGTACAGAGGCACATGATTAAATGATGGGTCTTTGTCCCAAACATTATGGAGGGCACTGTAGCTAGCTGTATGATTTACGTCTTCCTACACATGTATACATTTCTTTTTAAAATAGTAGCACAAGCTTTTTCTTTACTGATGAATAATATGTGGATAACAATGCCACTTAGAAGAAACAATCTGTTCCACAGTATAGTATCAGACTCGTTGAAACATTAAAAAATCCTTGAGCCCCAAGTTGTTTACTGCCACTGGTTTTATTTCATTAAGACTTCAGCTAGATTCTGGACGGGTCACCTCCTGAGGAAGCAACCCGTGACTCGGCTCACTGAACTCAAAAGAACATATAAAGATCTTAAAACTCTAGAAATTTAAAAAAAGATATTTAGTGATAAAAAATCAAATAAATAATTAATTTGAAATCCCCAATAGTTGGAAATTAATGGTGTATGTATAGCAGAGTTGGGATAAATTGAAAAGTTCTGAAGGACTGCATTTAAATTCTGGTAGTATGATGCCCATGTGGCATGTGTCCAATGTGCCTCATAGTTTGGGATGGAAAAAACGAATTTGATCTTTGTTAAATTAATCTACGGGTGCTATTTGACTACATGAATAATCGTAGTCACACCCAATTGTGGCACTAAACGTTATTCCCTTATCATGTATCTGTACACTGTAAATGGCTCGATTGTAATCATGTGTTGTCTTTCGCTGACTGGTTAGCACGCAACAAAAGCTTTTCACTGGACATCAGTACACGTGACAGTAAACTAAACTGAACTGATCTTAGGCTGTTACTGCTCCCTTTACACCAGATATAGGTACTTAGCAAGTTCCGAAAGTCTGAGGCCTTGAAGTTGTGCAGAATAAATATTGGCCGTGTGAATGCCCGATGCCGTTCATCTGATCAACTATTCAGTTGATCTTATGCTTGGAGAATGTAAAGTAAGCATGTTCAGATCCAATCACCCAATCCCTCTAACTGAACTCACCAACTTATTTCTAATAGTTGAAATCCATATCACAATCTGAAGGTAGTGATGAATCGTTTATGTTTTTTTTGATAAAATACATCTCTTGATGCTGCTGAACACATCATCAGTGAAGTAACCTGGGGTCATTGGGTGTTTCGGGTCTTTCAACATCAGACACCCTCGCCCGGGCGACCCAGCCGTGGGTGATCAGACCACGACTTGTGTTCAGGTGGCATTCGCTCCTCCCCATGGACCTCCTCTCCTGATCCAGAGCCATCTCCAGGCTTTCTCCGCTGCCTCTGTGGTGTTCCTGATGGCCCTTCTCCTCTCCATTCCGGTGATGCCCAGTGCACTCAAGGCCTTGAAGAGCGATTGCCCTGCGAAACCTCTACAGCCAACCTCGATGGGCACACACCTTGCCTTCCAGCCCTGCTGACGGCAGTCTACGACCAGCTCTTCGCACTTGGTCTACTTCCTTGCAAATACCCAGCATAAACTTCACAATATGGTATTTCAAATTCTCCAGTACCTATTCTTCTCATATGATGCCGCTATTCCATGCACAACCTGTGCACATATGTAGGTGAAAATGGAATTGGATCTATTAGCGAGTGTTATTTGTTAGTATATTTTATGCACTTATTTACAATGCAGTGGAGAGCAGTTGCAAATTCCCCTTGTTATAAATAAAAACCTCCAAACTGAATTGTTCTTGGCCTTCTAAAAGTACTTTGTTGACATCAGAGAAAAGGGAGGCAGGTGGCAATAAATCTAGATTTAGATTTCGGGGGGCCCAAAATGAAAACCAGCAGGGTGGTTTGCTTATTTTTATTGCTCTATTGCTGGACTGTGGGTGACCTTACATTTCACTGCACATCTTGTATGTGTATGTGACAAACAAACTTGACTTGACTTGAGATCCATCTTCACTGATCCTCTTTATGAGGTTGTGAGAATGGCCTGACCAACCTCCAGATAATGTCAGCAGTAGGGTCAGTTTCTTCAGTGCCAGTGAAGGTGTGCACCACGTTGAGTTGTTAAACCGCTGGGGCAGAGCTGAACAACCAGTTTGTAGTCGTAGATACGTCAGATGTTCCACACTTGTGAGGGGCAAAGCCTTCATTCTTCAAAAGTGGACATCTGCTGGAGTGGCACCAGATCTTCTAACGTTGGCTGAGTTGCCAACAAATCAGATCGTGATAGAATGTAACTGTGTGACTCTTGAATTCAAAGACAAAGACAAAGACATTGTGGCCTTCCATCACAGTGAGGAGAGAGAGGACTGGAGGAGACTCACTGTGATGGATGTTTCTTTGATGGATGTTTCTTTTTTTTGTGTGTTTTTGGGGTTGGGTGGTTTGAGTGCCTGTTTGATGCTTTTATTGTTGGACTGTGTTTTTGGGGGTTTTGGGGTTGTGTGATTTGAATGCCTATTTAATGCTTCTATTGTTGGACTGTGTTTTGGGGGGTTTTTGGGGTTGGGTAATTTGGGTGCCTGTTTAGTGCTTTTATTGTTGGACTGTGGGTGATTGAATTAACATTTTGTTCAAGATGGCCGCGCCGTTGTGTTTGGCGGCCTGCCACTGTATGTTTCTTTTTTTTCCTAGTCAGATGTGCAGCACTTTGGTCAACGTGGGTTGTTTTTAAATGTGCTGTACAAATAAATTGACTTGACTTGACTTGACTTGAATTCCTCTAACAACCCTCTGTGCAGTTAGGATTGGAAATTATTTATCTTCCATTCATCTGAAGCTGCTGTTGGACTATGGAAATGTCATGCTCAAAGTCCACATCAGAATCTCTGGAGGTAGCGATGAATCATTTATTTGATGCAAATACACCATTCCTCGATAATACTGCATCAAGCCATCCAAAAGCAAAGCACTACAGATGTTGCAAATCTAAAATAAAACAGAAAATGGTGGAACTATGCAGCAAACTGGCAGCATTAAAATGATAAACTGAAACACCAGATTGGATTAATCTGAGGAAAGACTTTCCTAATCTGAGGAAAGACATTTTTGCCATAGAGGGAGTACAGAGAAGGTTCACCAGATTGATTCCTGGGATGGCAGGACTTTCATATAGACAATAGACAATAGACAATAGGTGCAGGAGTAGGCCATTCAGCCCTTCGAGCCAGCACCGCCATTCAATGCGATCATGGCTGATCACTCTCAATCAGTACCCCGTTCCTGCCTTCTCCCCATACCCCCTCACTCCGCTATCCTTAAGAGCTAATAGACTCCTTAATAGACTCGGCTTGTACTCGTTGGAATTTAGAAGATTGAGGGGGGATCTTATAGAAACTTACAAAATTCTTAAGGGGTTGGACAGGCTAGATGCAGGAAGATTGTTCCCGATGTTGGGGAAGTCCAGAACAAGGGGTCACAGTTTAAGGATAATAATAATAATAATAATAATGCATTACATTTATATAGCGCTTTTCATACACTCAAAGACGCTTTACAGGGATTTAAAGAACATAGGGAATTGAATAAATAGATAAATATGTAAACGAACAGAGAAAGGAGACAGAAGGTGAGGTGACCTTCAGTGGTTGAAGGCAGTACTGAACAGGTGAGACTTCAGTGATGTTTTGAATGTGGTGAGTGAGGAGGAGTCTCTGACGGTTTGGGGTAGTGAGTTCCATAGGGTGGGAGCAGCGATGGAGAAAGCCCTGTCCCCCCAGGATCTGAGTTTGGTCCGGATGGGGGGGATAGGAGATTGCAGCAGAGCGGAGGGTGCAGGTGGGAGGGTGCCTGTGGAGGAGGTCAGTCAGGTAGGATGGGGCCAGGTTATGGAGGGCTTTGTAGGTCATGAGGAGGATTTTGTACTGGATTCTCTGGGGGATGGGGAGCCAGTGGAGTTTGTAAAGGATGGGGGTGATATGGTCACGGATCGGGGTGTGGGTGAGTAGACGGGCAGCGGAGTTTTGAATGTATTGAAGTTTACTGATGATTTTTGAGGGTGCGCCATAGAGGAGGCTGTTGCAGTAGTCCAGACGGGAGGTGATGAAGGCGTGGATGAGGGTTTCTGCAGCTGTGGAGGAGAGGGATGGACGGAGACGGGCAATGTTTTTGAGGTGGAAGAAGGCTGTCTTTGTGATGTGTTTGATGTGTTTGTCGAAGGAGAGGGTTTGATCAAAGTTTGATAAAGGGGAAGTCTTTTAGGACTGAGATGAGAAAGATTTTTTTCACACAGAGAGTGGTGAATCTGTGGAATTCTCTGCCATAGAAGGTAGTTGAGGCCAGTTCATTGGCTATATTTAAGAGGGAGTTAGATGTGGCCCTTGTGGCTAAAGGGATCAGGGGGTATGGAGAGAAGGCAGGTACAGGATACTGAGTTGGATGGTCAGCCATGATCATATTGAATGGCGGTGCAGGCTCGAAGGGCCGAATGGCCTACTCCTGCACCTATTTTCTATATTTCTATACTGAATCCACCCATATCTGGTATAAGCCTCCTGTTGGATTACTACAGATGAGTTTATCTTCCAGCCAGTGACTCACAACATTCACAAGGGCACATTGCCGTGGCCATTACTCAATGACGGAGCAGTCTGTGAACAGCAGCACAAATTAAGTTTCAGCCTCACCCTGCTCATGCTTTTCTGCAGTCTCATATTGTCTTTGATAACCGTAAAGATTTTTAAAAAATGATTAAGATATACTTTAACAATTAAAAGATTGCCATTTTTAATAAGGTTTAAAAAAAATATTTTAAAATATTGTAATTTGAAAATACAATCATGGAATACAAATTGAATAATAATATGAATATTAATTAAAATAACCTTTTAAAAAATGTCACTCTATCTTCTGGTTGCTAAACACTTTAACTCCCCCTCCCATTCCCACACTGACCTTTCTGTCCTGGGCCTCCTCCATTATCAGAGTGAGGCCCAACGCAAATTGGAGGAACAGCACCTCATATTTCACTAGGGCAGCTTACAACCCAGCGGTATGAGTATATACCTCTCTAACTTCAAGTAACCCTTTATTTCCTTCTCTCTCCATCCCTCCCCCATCCTAGTTCTCGGAACAGTCTGACTGTTCCCTTGAATAGATTTTTATCGTTGTCATCTTCCCCTAGCTAACACTGATCTATTCTACATTTTCCTTTGGTCTTTGTCCCATTTGATGCCTTGTTTTCACACCTTACATTCTTTATCTCTGTGTCTCCCTCTCCCCTGACTCTCAGTCTGAAGAAGGATCTCGACCTTAAACGTCACCCATTCTTTCTATGCAAAGATGCTGTCCCGCCCTTTGAGTTACTCCAGCATTTTGTGTCCATCACTCCATTGCACTCACTTTTCCATGCATTTGGCAACCCCAGTCGAGTGAGTGAGTGAGTCTACACCAAATATGGCACAATGGCCATCTGAAGCTGAGGAGCCAGAGGTGATTGTTGAGTTCTTCGTAGAAACACCATGAGTCTCAGGGTGCAGACGAGGACTGGGCGATCGTTTCACTGAAATTTTTTGCTCAGTCCGCCTGAACCTACCTGATCTCCTGCTTGCAAAACACTTTAATTCTCCTTCCCATTTCCACATAGAACTTTCTGTTCTAGGTCTCCTCCATTGTCAGACTGAGGCTAAATGCAAATTGGAGGAACAGCATCTCATTTTTTGCTTGGGCAGCTTACAGCCCAGTGGTATGAATATTGATTTTTCTAACTTCGGGTAGTCTTGGTATACCCTCTCACTCTCTCCCTCCCCCAACCAAGTCACACCAACTTCTCGTTTTCACCCAACAAACACCTAACAATGGCCTGTTTCCTTTATCATCGTTACTTTTTTTGCATATCTTTCATTCATTGTTCTTTATTTCTCTACATCATCGTCTATATCTCTCGTTTCCCTTATCCCTAACCAGTCTGAAGAAGGGTATTGACCCAAAACGTCACCATTCCTTCTCTCCAGAGATGTTGCCTGCCCTGCTGAGTTCCTCCAGCTTTTTGTGTTCTATCTTCAGTTTAGTATTGTTTGGTTTAGTTTATTGTCACGTGTATCGAGGTACAGTAAAAAGCTGTTGTTGCGTGGAAAGACAATACCTGATTACAATTGAGCCTTTCACAGTGTACAGATACATGATAAGGGAATCGAAGGAAGGAATGCAGAAACACACGTTCCAGTGCACACTTCTTTGCATAACTGACTCTTGCCATCAATACAATCTGACTCCTTAACTGTTCCTCTCTCCACAGATGTTTCTTGACTTGCTGAACATTTCCAGCACGTATTTAATTTCTAGCCATGTTTGAATGGGTAGCGAACAGAAACAAGTGTTATTTTCTTCAGCTCTAACTAATGATTCCCTTCAGAATCCTTAGAGCAGCAGCTGAAAGGAGAAATAGTTCATTACATGCCACAAACGTTGTGAGTGTCATTTGCATTACTGCAGACCAAAGTGAAGATTTTGCTGCATGAATCTACAGGGAAGGCAGAGAGACAGTGTGCCTGGTCAAGGTTATACAGAATACTCACTTGAAGTTGATCAAAGAGGAGGAAGTATGAACAAGTCCAAAACGTGACCTGCCACAAGAAATATTTGTTTGGACCAAGGCAAAGTCAAATGAAGCAGATTTATTTACGAGTGAGGTGCAATGCTCAATGTGCAAGCAGCCATCCTTCGGTACTATGTATAGTTTCACACACAATGCAAATCTGCTGTGAAAATTCATCTTCATCCTTCACTCTTCTTTATCACAAGACTGAGTCCAGCAACAATCCCTGAACTATTATTTTTAAAATTATTTCCATAATTTTCCTGATTTTTTTATAATGACTCAAGCTCTCTGAGATGCATAAGATTGAAATTGGAAATATAGGATAGGATTGGAAAAGCTTCACTGGCATTGACCTCAAGCCAGCTTTGACTCGTGTTCCTTCTTGTCTTATTTTTAATATTAGATGTATGTTATAGTTTACTTTTAGTTGTGTATTATGAGGGGGGAAGGGGGGGTGAGGGGGGGGTGAAACTTAAAAAAATCTCTTTCTTCAACGGAGATACAACCTTTTTCTGGGTGACATCTCCATTCGTGCTGCGGCCTAGCATCAGGGAGCTGGAATCGACCTTGAGGGCTCTGGTCGCAGAGCCCGTGGACTTACTTACCATCGCGGAGCTGGCTGACTTTGGAGGCTTCAGAGGCTTTGGCCGTGGGGCCTGTGGACTGTGACATCGGGAGCTCGCAGGTCCCTGGTTGGCGACCGATTTTCGGGGACTCCAGCAACGTCATCTTCATCCGCCCAGAATCGTGGGCCATGGGTCGGCCCGTTTGCGGAACATTTCATCGTCAGGCGCAGTTTAAATCGCTGGCGGCCTTGGGATCTTCAATCGCCCAGCGGGGGTTTCAGAGTCGGGAATCTCGATCGCCTCAATGCGGCAGTTTTGACTGCCTGACCGCGGGTGAAGAAGCAAGAAAGAAATAAGACTTTCTTTTTTACCTTCCATCACAGTGTGCAGATGCCTGGAGCAGAGTCACTGTGATGGATGTTTGTGTTGAATTATGTAGTTGTGTGTTTTTGTTGCTTTTTCATTGTTGTGACTGTATGGTAATCAAATTTCGTTCAAACATGTTTTGAATGACAAATAAAGAAATTCAATTCAAGATTGTGAGGGGGATTTCAGGACATGGTCTCAGGACTTTGCTTCAAGTCATGGGTGGTCGTTCCAAATGATGGTCCCAACTCAGAAAGATTTACCACATTGTGTCATTAATGGCATTAATGTTGCTTGATGTCCAGTGTACCTAGTTAGTTCTCCTCGCTTGCATCCACGATTTATAGAGAGAAGTGCTTTCTTGGTGTTCAGGGGAAGATTCAGTGATGAAGGTGATCTTGGGCATGGCTCTGCTCAAGGGAAAGCTTTGTGACAGCTGATGCCACATTGAAGAATGCTTGATGTACGTGAGTCTTTTAAGGCTGCAACTAGTTTGAGAAGATGGAAGAGCAGGTACCGTTTCTGGCCTACCTTTGTCAAGAAAGCCTTTGGGGTGAAATAACTGAATTTATTGTCTTATCATTAATGTTATCATGCTGCTTCCATTCAGGCCACACTTAAATCTATGGCTTCAGACTCATAAGAATGTGTGTCTATCATCACCCATTTTAGTGCTGATCATGAATGATGTGGCCTGAGAGAGGGAAAGAGAGCCAGAATTGTGACAGTGGCTCTTGTATAAAAAATAGTGGTTTTTTTTTCATTTAATTGGAAGGTCATGAAAAAAACTGATACTGTTGAGCAATGTGATTATCATGGAACTGAGAAGAGTGGTGTTTGCATGAAAGTTATGAACACTCAGCTGTGTGAAAGAATTATTATGTGGGCGGATTGCATGTGCCCCCTGGATATTTCCAGTTTTCATTGAACCATTTAGCACAAAGTAATGTGATGCTGCAGGTTTTTATTAAGTTTGAAAAGTACTAAATGATAATTATTGCATCTGTTATGATTGCCTTTTTTTTAAAAAAAGGAACAAATATCAACAAAAATTAAACTCTTGGAAAGCAAGCTATTTAAAATGACATATAATCATTTTGTAGGTAGACACAAAATGCTGGAGTAACTCAGCGGGTCAGGCAGCATCTCTGGAGTGAAGGAAGGGGTGACGTTTCGGGTCGAGACCCTTCTTTAGAGTGAAGAAGGGTCTCGACCCGAAACGTCACCCATTCCTTCTCTCCAGAGATGCTGCCTGGCCCGCTGAGTTACTCCAGCATTTTGTGTCTGCCTTCGATTTAAACCAGCATCTGCAGTTATTTTTCCTATAATCATTTTGTCGTTTTTTTTTCTGAGCTTTTCCTTCATTCGCAGTGGTAACGGTGAGAAATTATGAGGATCTTTCATTTTAATAGGGGAGAGTTTATCATCTGCCCTGCTTCAGGAGTAGTTTATTCTTGCCAGACCTCCATGTTCAGCTTCTCCGAGCTAAACTACTCTGTTCTAAGCCAGCAACCATGAATGATTAAAATCCTCATTCTTTTTCTCCTTATCTTCCGGTTACTTTGCCTTCAACTGCCTAAGCCTGAACTCAAGAATTCCCACCATAAACGTCTTCACTTTCTCTCCTCGATTAGAATGTCACTTACAACCTAGATTTGAAACTGAACTTTGCCCAGTATGTTTAGTAATTGATGTCGTGAAGCATCTTTAATTATTTTACAAAGTTAAAGGCGCTTAAAAAAATTTAATGCTATTGTTGGGGGATCATGCAATCAAGAAAGTAGTAAAACAAAGAAGAGCTCAGATCATGTGATAGAGAAGGAAACTGAAGGAGGAATTCAAGGACTTTCTGTATTCTATATGATGCCGTGAATAATAAATGTATTGTATGACACTGTATTATCCTGTGTGATCTTAAATCATTGCTTATTTTCTGCTAAGTCTATGTGAAACATTTTGAAACGATTATGTAACCATAAATCCATTTCATGGCTCATATTCTATCTTGAGTGAAATAACAGCCATATTGATTGCTGGATCTGCACATAGCTGTTAAGAAAGTTTAAACTTGTAAATTCTGGTTTAACGCAGCCCTTTAGTTTACACATTGCTGCTTTTCAAAACGTTATCATTTTCATTGGTATCTCTTCAGAATAAAAATACAAAATATGGTCGACAATTCACGCAACTAATTATAAATAACACGATGGTCAATCGGCCCGGGCAGTTTCTAATCTTACCTATTCGCTATCAATTGGTAAGCCACAGGAAATGTTTGATGTGCATGATTGATAGCATGCAGATTTTATAAGCTTCGAAGCTGGTAAATTAAGTCCTCATCGTCAGAGTACTTTCTGAAAAGGTACAAGCTGTCTTGATTGTCAGAATCACCCTAATGTCTCCAAATGACAAAATCATCATGGTATCTCTTTTTGTTTTGTATATAAAGTGAGCTGATCCTGTCGAACATTGATGTAGCCGCTTCAGGTGAATGGGAGTGCTTTATCACTACCTCCCGTGGAAACAGCACGAAGAAGGTGGAGATTGTTGCACTGGAGATTGCTGCACCGTACTGTGCAGCCGAGCGCATCACCAACAACAAAGGCGTCTTCAGGTATGTGACACCGTGAAACGGTTGCAATATGGATTGCCGTGTACGTTTGCAGTTGCCAATCACTTCCCATTCCAAATATGCAAACAAACGTGTCCTGCTTCATTGCCAACAGGCAGGGTCTTCCAGGCAAAGTTGCAGATGTGGCTAGTTTGTTACAAACCCAATTTATTGGTTGAGTTCAGCAATTCATTGAACTAGTCATGTATTGCTTTCACATTTCAAGTTAAGTCAATTTTATTTGTATAGCACATTTAAAAACAACCCACGTTGACCAAAGTGCTGTACATCAGTTCAGGTACTAAGAAACGAACATACAATGGCACAAACACAAACATAACAGCACATACATAAACAGTTCACAGCGCCCCCTCAGAGGGCCTCAAACGCTAGGGAGTAGAAATAGGTTTTAAGCCTGGACTTAAAGGAGTTGATGGAGGGGGCAGTTCTGATGGGGAGAGGGATGCTGTTCCACAGTCTCGGAGCTGCAACCGCAAAAGCACGGTCACCCCTGAGCTTAAGCCTAGACCGCGGGATAGTGAGTAGCCCCAAATTGGCCGACCTGAGGGACCTGGAGATAGAGTGGTGGGTTAGAAGATTTTTGATATAGGGCGGGGGCAAGCCCTTTTAGGACTTGGTTCTGAAGCAATAGTACCCTTGCCTACTCATTGTAAAGCAAAATAAATGTGTAAGTTATCGACTTTGTTCTTAATGCACATTCTCTGACAAAACAAAAATAACATGTACTCTTCAACCTGTACAATACAATACAATACAATACAATACAATATATCTTTATTGTCATTGTACCCAGGGGTACAACGAGATTGGGAATGCGCCTCCCATACGATGCAATAATTTAGGTAATTTAGACAGCAGCAACCCAACGAAACGAACAGTTGTAACAGTTTTGGACAGGGTAAAGTGCAAGTTGATCTATGCGTTGTGGCCATCCGGCTCAGCAGGACCGGTTCATAGCAACTATGGCCCTGGGGATGAAGCTGTTCCTGAGTCTGGAGGTGCGGGCATAGAAGGCCTTGTATCGTCTGCCCGATGGAAGGAGTTCGAACAGACTGTTGCAGGGGTGTGAAGAGTCTTTGTGGATGCTGGTGGCTTTTCTGAGGCATCGTGTGTTGTAGATGCCCTCCAAGTCTGGTAGCTGTGTTCCGATGGCCCTCTGAGCTCTATGGACTACCCGCTGTAGAGCTTTCCTTTCTGCCTCCGTGCAGCTGAGGTACCACACAGGGATTCCATGCGTTAGGATGCTCTCTATGGTGCAGCGGTAGAAGGTCGTCAGCAGCTGTTGGGGTAGACCAGACTTTTTCAGTGTTCTTAAGTAGAACAGTCTTTGTTGTGCCTTCTTGACCAGCGCAGCAGTGTTATTGGACCATGTTAGGTCCTCCGAAATGTGAGTGCCCAGAAACTTGAAGCTGGACACTCTCTCCACACTGACCCCGTTGATAGAGATCGGGGCATATTCCCCGTTATGTGACCTACGGAAGTTGATGATCAGCTCCTTGGTCTTGGTGGTATTTAGGGACAGGTTGTTATCCGAGCACCAGTCCGCCAGGTTCTGCACCTCCGCTCTATAGTTTGTTTCATCCCCGTTGGTGATCAGCCCGATCACCGTTGTGTCATCTGCAAACTTGACAATGGTGTTGGTGTCGAATGCAGGAACACAGTCGTGTGTGAAGAGGGGCTCAGAACACAGCCCTGTGGTGTGCCGGTACTCAGGGTGATAGTGGAGGACAGGTGCGGGCCCATTCTCACTGCCTGCGGTCGTTCCAGCAGGAAGTCCAGGATCCAGTCACATAATGACGAGCTAAGGCCTAGCTGGTGGAGTTTGGTGATGAGCTTGGTGGGGATGACCGTGTTGAAGGCGGAGCTATAGTCTATGAATAGCATCCTCACGTACGTGCCCTGTCTCTCTAGGTGAGTCAGGACAGTGTGAAGAGCCAGAGAGATGGCGTCCTCTGTAGATCTATTTGCCCTGTATGCAAATTGATGTGGGTCCAGTGAGTCAGGGACTCAGCACATATTACTGTAAGTATGGTAACACCATACTTTTGGTAAAGTTCACCTTTGGGTACTTAAAGCTCAAGTAACTTCTTCCAATTTGATGTTGAAAATTTAAGGTTAAAAGTCAAATCATTTCATTGATTCATTTATGGAATTTTTGAAACAAGAATTTGGGGCAGAAATACCATTAACATTTAGTGCTCAGAAATCATATTTCTAAGAAACTGTAGCATGAATGCCACATCAAAAATCACCAAACGTTTCATGAAACTGAGATTGAAAGATTGAAAGATTACTTCACACGAAGCAATGGTGTTGGAGTTAAATCACTGGCGTAAGCAGAGGATAGACACAAAATGCCGGAGTAACTCACCGGGTCAGGCAGCATCTCTGGAGAAATGAATAGTTGACGTTTCAGGTTGAGTCCCTTCTTCAGACTGAGAATCAGGGGAGAGGGAAACTAGAGGTATGAAAAGGCACAGAACAAATCAGAGCCGGCACCGATGACCAAAGAAAGATGGAGCCCACAATGGTCCATTGCTGGCTGTGGAAGAGGGGATAACTAAGGGATACGAACAGTGATCCTAGCAGGTCGACTAGGGTGGGGGAGTGATGGAGAAAGAGGGAATGCAAGCGTTACTTGAAATTAGAGAAATCAGTATTCATGCCACTGGGATGTTAGCTGCACAAGTGAAATATGGGGTGCTGTTCCTGCAATTTGCATTGGGCCTCACTCTTGACTGTGGAGGATGCCCAGGATACAAAGGTCAGTATGGGAATTGGAAGGGTTATCTACAGGGAGTTAAAATGTTTGGCCACCGGGAGATCGCGTAGGCCTGAGCAGACTGAGCGCAGGTGTTCAGCAAAACGATTGCCCAGTCTTTGCTTGGACTCGCCGACATGTAGGAATCCACACCGAGGAAATCTGTGGCACATTGGGATTGACGGGCGGTCAAAAATGAAACACAGAAAGGTAGTGTAAAGGTGGAGCAGCTAATTTGTCAAGACAAAATGGAATGCTGGCTTTTATTTCTAAGGATTGGGAAATGAAATTGGGAAGTCTTGCTATAATTATGCAAAACACTAATTAGCCCGCATATAGAATTATGGATGCAAGAGGCAAGAACTGGCACAGGATAGGTGGATCCAGGTGAGGAGTGGATTTTTTTCTCTCTTGCATATGGCATGCACAGCCTAAAGTTGTAGGCCAAGGGTAGACATCCAGGTCAGGGCAGCATCAGTTGCTGGGTGGATGACCTTGATGCCACCAGGGAAAAGCTTCAGTGAGCAGTCATTCACCATGTGTGGGATGGTCTGGTCTGGATATCAGCAGTCGCAAGCAGGGCTGTCTGTCTGTCATCCCCCACTTGTGCAGGTGATGGGCTGTTCTTGCATGGAGGGTACGGATCCTGTTCAGGGTTAGCCACTGCTTGCGATGGAGGTCAAATCCCGGTGGTTTCACTGTGGGGTTTATGATAACCTCTCCGTTGTTGGTGTTGGCATCTTTCCAGGCTCTGCACCACTCAGTCTTGGGGTCAGGGATTTGGCTGAAGACCAGAAGGGTTTGCGGGAGTTCAGGCGCATGTTGGGCAGGTTGGTCAAGTCAGCATGGATGGGAAGGTCAGGGTTAGCCTCGATGGTGCACCAATCTTTCAGCATCCTCAGGAGGAGTGGATTGATGGTGGGGGATAGAGGGATGGAGAAAATAACAGAGACTGGGATGTAATTTGCGGAGGTGACCGGGGGCTGGAATCTGGTGGGATAGGAAGGTGGTATGGGACCAAGTAATAGAGGTGGGGTGGGCAGATGGGAATAATGAGGGTTGGGATCTGATGGGAAGATATGTGGGCAATGGGCAGATGAAGAGGGTGGAGAAGAAGTAGTGTGAGAGGGAGTGGGATGCTGTGCAATAGAAAGATATGTGTGGGAGGGTCCGGGTGGATAGATGGACAAGGAGGCGCAGGTTAACTGAAATTAGGGAATTCAATGTTCATGCCATCGGGTTGCAGACTACCAAAGTAGTATATGAAATGATGTTCCTCAAGTTTGCATGTAGCCTCACCCTGCCCGTGGAGGAGGCCTAGGACAAACAGGTCAGTTTGGGAATGGAGGGGGAAATTGTAGAGAGAGGGCTACTTCCATGAGTAGCAGTTCTACTCAATAACCAAAGTCTGTAGTCTCTTTTTTGCTCTGGTTTATTTTCACCCGCATGCGTAGACCGTAATGTTGTATCCTTATTGTTTTGATGTGTTTCTTTATTCTTAATTGTTAACTGTATGTTTGTATTGTCATTTGTGAGCGGAGCACCAAGGCACATTCCTTGTATATGCACATACTTGGCCAATATACTTGTATAGGAAAATAACTGCAGATGCTGGTACAAATTGAAGATATCACAAAAGAGCTGGAGTAACTCAGCGGGTCAGAAGGGTCTCCACCCGAAACGTCACCCATTCCTTCACTCCTGAGATGTTGCCTGACCCGCTGAGTTGCTCCAGCTTTTTGTGATGGCCAATAAACCTATTCATTCATTCATTCATTCATTCATTCACGGCCGACGTAGTGCAGATGCTCGGCAAAACAGTTGCCCAGTCTACGCTTGATATCACTGATGTGGAGGAGGTCACATCGTGGAAACCTAATGCAATAGTCAAGGTCAGAAGAGGTGCCTGCGAATCTCTGCCTGACCTGGAAAAGCTGTTTGGGTCCCTGGATGGTGGTGAGGGTGGAGGTGTAGCGACAGATATTGCAGGGAAAGGTGCCCGGTGAGCGGACTAGCGATCACAGAGAAGGCGGTCCCTGTGGAGAGCAGAAACTGGGTGGCGAGGCGGAAATGTGATGGGAGCTGGGATCGTGTTCTAGCCGGCAGAAACGTCGAGGAATGACGTGCCGAGGGCAAAGTGCTGGTGGGGTGAAAAGTGAGGACCATGGGGACTTCATTCTTCTTATCCCCGGGGGGAAAGACACGGTGAGAGCAGATGTGCGGGAAATGGAAGAGATGCAGGTAAGGGCACCATCAGTTACACTGGGGGATATTCCCGTTCCCTAAAGACGGAGGACATCTCTAATGCTGTGGAGTGGAAGGTCTCGTCTACAAAACAGCTGCGGCAGAGGCAGAAAAACTGGGAGGAAGGGGTGGGGTCTTACAAAGGCCGGACGGGAGGAGGTTAGTCGGGGTGGCGGCGGGAGTTGAATTTGTGGCCAATCTCCTCTGAGATGGAGACGGAGAGATCATGAAAGAGGGGAGAGGTGTCAGAAATGGTCCCATTGAATTTGAGGGCAGGGTGGAAGTTCACGGCAAAGTTAAAATTGACAAGTTCTGACATGGGCACATGAGGGAGCCCCAATGCACCAATATCAATATAGCCGAGAAACAGTTGAGGAGTCGTGTAAGAGTAGATTTGTAACAAGGGATGCTGGGAAGATGCCAAAGAAGATGCAGGCGTAGCAGGGGCCCAGGGCTATGCTTTTGATTTATTGAAAGTGGTGCAACCGAATGGGAGGTTATTAAGGGTGGACCACAAGTTCAACCCTAGTGAAGAGGGGTTTCTTCAACAATGAAGAAGAAAATTAGTAGAGAGAAACTGGGTGGAGCTATGTTCAGCTAAAAACATAGAGGCCCAAGGCCATCCTAATGGGGAATGTAATCCATGGTGAAAATGATGCGATGGGTGCAGGTAGCGATATTTTGAGCCTGTAAAACAGATTCAGTGTTTAAGACTCCAGTTTTGCTCATCACCTACAGGGCGGCACAGTGGCACTGCAGTAGAGTTGATGCCTTACAGTGCTAGACACCCGGGTTCGATCCAGATTATGGGTGCTTGTCTGTACGGAGGTTGTACATTTTCCCTGTGATCTGCGTGGGTTTTCCCCGGGAGCTCAGGGTTTCCTCCCACACTCCAAAGACGTACAAGTTTGTAAGTTGGCTTGGTAAAATTGGAAATCGTTCCTAGTGTGTGTGTAGAATAGTGTTAGTGTGTGGGGATCTCTGGTTGGCGTGGACTCAGTGGGCCAAGGGGCCTGTTTCCGAGCTGTATCTCTAATCTAAACCAAAGGAATGTTGTCATTGTGTGGGGAGAGAACTGAATATAGTCGCAAGAATGGCTTCAGGGATGAAAGACTTTGAGGAAAGGCGGGAGAAGCTGAGGATGTCATCCTTAGAGCGGAGATGGTTTACCTGAGACATGATTGAAGACATGTTTGAAGTTATGAGGATTCTGTGCAAAATAGAAAGGGAACAAAATGGCTCAAATTTTAGGTGATTGACAGAAGAAGATAAAGCGATATGCGGAATTATGTTTTCATGTAGCAAGTGGTTATTGGGTAAAATACATTGCTCAAGGGGTTATTGGAGGGAGATTTAATGATGCCTTTCGATAGAGAATCGGATCAGTACTTGAAGGGGAAAGATTACTGGCTGTGAGAAAAATACAGGGGTGGGTTTATATCTTGCAGAGAATCAGCATGAATTTGAAAGCAGAAAAGTCTTCTGTGCAGTTAAAATTCAACTCTTCACACAGAGGGTGGAATATATTGTGTGAGCTGCCAAAGGAGGTGGTTGAGTGGTCTGATAATAACATTTAAAAGACATTTTGACAGGCACATGGATGAAATAGGTTGCAAGTGGGCCAAACCGCAGGTAAATGGGACTAAGATGAGGTACAGTATCTTGGTTGGCATGGACAAGTTTGGCTGAAGAGTCTATTTGCGTGTGACTGTACGACTCTAATTCAAGATGATGTGTGGTGTTCAACACACCCCGCAACCTGGGGAAATCTTCAATCCTCACAGTTCCCTCTGGCCAATCCTCCCTGGCCAGGGAAAATGAAATGCAATCGTCACTTTGAAAGGGAGTGTCAGTCAACCCTCTTACACAATAGTGGATGCTAACGTACAAGAGCTAACCAATATATTCTGCTCCACCCTGGCAACTGCCTAGTGTATGCATGTTCTTTCACCGTGGTGACCTAGATAGCTCCCAGCAAAGCAATATTTCTCCTGCTCTCTGTTTGGGGTTAACTAAAGGTGATAAAGTACAGAGGGTTTGTCCTGAGAGCGTGCAGCTCATCCTGAAACGTGTCGATATTTTTTGTTTAATTTAGTTTAGAGATACAGCCTGGAAACAGGCCCTTCGGCCTACTGAGTCCCTGCCGACCACCGATCCCTGCACACTAACACTATCCTACACACTAGGGACAATGTACAATTTTACTGAGCCAATTAACCTACAAACCTGTCAGTCTTTGGAGCGTGGGGGGAAACCGGAGCTCCTGGAGTCAACCCACGCAGGTCACGGGGAGGACTTACAAACTCCATGCAGACAGTACCTGTAGTCAGGATCGAACCCGGGTCTCTGGCAGCAACTCTACCACTGCGCCCACTCTAGATATGACTCTATTACATATTGGCAGATGTATGAACATTGGATGAAGTTGGATGAATTTGATATATTATTGTTCCTTGTTTTTCCCACCAAGTGGTAAGCATTGAGCCATTCCAAGCCTACCCATGTCCTCTAGAAGTGTGTCTCTATCTATTGTTCACTGAAACTGCGATTTAGAACATTTTGTAAGTTTTCAATACTCCCTTCTGCCCCTTCATCAGGATATCAGTTTTCAGATCCCCTTTGCTGAAGTTATATTAAGATGAAGCTGTTTAATCAGTGTGGCACTGAAAATGTGTTACATATTTGTACGTACCACTCAGCCACAGAGAAATTATATGAAAGAATGGTAGGAATAAGTGAATCTTTAACAGAATCAAATTAAAACCATTATTCGGGATATCACACACACAAAATGACAGTTACAGGCAATTTACTGGAAAATAAGCTAATTACAGCAGCAGGGAGCCATGCTGTAAAGCACGATAATCTTAGCAAAAGTGCTCACTTGATGATTGTGAGATTATTGGAAAAGCTGACAGTGAAACAAAAATTACTTTAAAAAAAAAATCAAAGACAGCAAGCTGCTGGAAAATATAGAATAAGTCAAATAAATTGGGAAATAGTTACCAAATGAATGGCCTGAAATTTATCTAAGAAAGGAAATTATAATTGATCTGAGCTGGAGATGGTTGCTTGGGAACCCACGATTTTAAACGTGGCTACTGTACTGTAAATTACACCCGCATGGGTTTAATATGTTTTGAGCTATGGAAGGTTAAAAAAACTTGAAGGAGGTCACCAATCCACTTGAAAGCATTTTTAACAGTAGGAAAAAAGTGAGAATGTTAGTTAAGGTGGAAGGAAATAATGAAACAAGAATATTGACAGATTAAATAAATAAATGATATATATGTATGTATATATTTGTGTGTAGATATATATATTTTTTTATTTGGCAGCATATCTGCTGGTGATGCTTTTATCAATTGGGTTTTCCAACAATTGGCAGAGCAAACACATTGATAATGTCCATTCATTAACTTCAGTTTGGTTATTTTAAGCCATGTTGGAATTGATGTCACCTGGATTGCTGATGATGTGAAAGATACGAGGCAGACGGATTCTGAATGTAATTTATTTACCGATGCTACGTTGGATGTCACATTTGGCATCATTCAAGCACTGGCATCATTCACATAAGAACAAGTCTGTCGTCTATTCCACTAGGTAGAGGTGACTGTAGAGGTACATGTCAGGGCAAGGGGCAAGGGGCAAGGGGCAGGTGGTCAGGGATGAATGATCTCCAAAGTGGTCTGCATCTAATTGCCAGAAGGCGATACAAGTACAACGATGGCTTGTGAAGGAAGGAACTGCTGGTTTACAACGAAGATAGACACAAAATGCTGGAGTAACTCAGCGGGACAGGCAGCATCTCTTGAGAGAAGGAATGGCTGACTCTTCGGATCTAGAAGATGGGACTCGACCCAAAATGTCACCCATTCCTTCTCTCCAAAGACGCTGCCTGTCCTGCTGAGTTACTCCAGCATTGTGTGTCTAACAGCGATGGCATGGCAGCTTTGGACCAGTGGAGATAGAAGATTGTTTTGAGCGATTGATGGCGTGTGGAGCAAAGAGTGGGGAGCTCAGTGTGATCCCAAATATTTGGTGGCTTTGTTGTATTGGAAAATCCCAGTTAATGGAGGTATGATTAGATTTTAGATTTAGATTTAGAGATACAGCGCGGAAACAGGCCCTTCGGCCCACCGAGTCCGCTCAGCCCAGCGATCCACGCACATTAACACTATCCTACACACACTAAGGGCAATTTTTACATTTTACCCAGTCAATTAACCCACAAACCTGTATGTCTTTGGAGTGTGGGAGGAAACCGAAGATCTCGGAGAAAACCCGCGCAGGTCACGGGGAAAATGTACAAACTCCGTACAGACGGCGCCCGTAGTCAGGATCGAACCTGAGTCTCAGGCGCTGCATTTGCTGTAAGGCAGCAACTCTACCGCTGCGCCACCGTGCCGCAGACTGACTGGTTTTGCAGTGACTGGCAGGATCAGCTTTATTTGGGATGAGATTTATTGGGCATCAGGGCTATGGTTTGGATTGTAGGTAAAGGTGCAGGCTGTCGGTAGTAAGAATGAGATCTGAAGCAGGTTTCTCTTGCAGTTCTCAACCATTTCCATATTTAAGATCTTGAAGTTATCTGCAGCTACCTGGTGTGATAGACTGTCTCCCAAGACACTGCTATTCTGAAATATTGACAAGATTATTAATAATTTAATTTTAAAGTACATTTTTTAAAAGTGTACATTTAAAGTAAATTCTAAAGTACATTTTGTAAAGTACATTTTCTAGTTCATTCGCAGTTCGGGATGCAGCAAAATCTAGCTGACATTCAGAGATGGTCTAATGTAGCAATTAACATTTGCACCACAGAATAGCCAGGCAATAACCATCTGCTACAAGTAAAAGTCTCTGATCATTGGTTACTTTAGTTTAGAAATACAGTGCGCAAACAGACCCTTTGGCCCACCGAGTGTGTGCCGACCAGAGATCCCCGCACATTAACACTACACACACAAGGGACAATGTTTTACATTTATACCAAGCCAATTACCCTACAAACACGTACGTCTTTGGAGTGTGGGAGGAAACCGAAGATCACAGGTCACGGGGAGAACGTACAAACTCGATTTAGACATAGCACCCATAGTCAGGATCGAACCTGGGTCTCTGGCGCTGTAAGGCAACAGCTCTACCGCTACGCCACCGTGCCACCCATTGGCATTCAGTGGCATTGTCATTGCTGAATCCGCCATCATCAATATCCTAGGAGTCACTTTTGACCACAAAACAAAGGTTAAGTCAAATAAGTAACATGGCTAGAAACTGAACATCCTGCAGTGAAGGCTCACCTTCTGACACTCCAAGGTATTTCCATCATTCACAAGGCACAAGTCAGGAAGTTGATGGAATACTTTCGACTTACCAGGAAGAATAAAGACAATTGATTCATGGGAGCAGTACACCTGTAGTTTGCGCTTCTAATAAAACACCATTATAAATTTGAAAAATATCACCAGTCCGATGGCATCGCTGGTTTAGATCTGGGAGCTCCTTGACAATAGCACTTCAGAAGTGTTTTTACCAGAAGGGCTCTAGGAGAAAGCTTATGCCAGTTTCTCAAAGGCAGCTAGGGTTTGGCAATAAATACTGGTGTTGCTAGTGATACTCTGATCCTGGAAATGAATAATAATAATAATAATAATAATAATAATAATAATAATAATAATAATATATATTCCTTTATTTGTCCCACATCGGGGAAATTTGCAGTGTTACAGCAGCAAAGTGGATAGCAAGAGACATTCATTATAAATAGAAATAAAGATAAGGATAATTGTCATCATTTACTGTGTTTTTCCTTTACTGTTACTGTTGACTGGTCTGTTGACTGGTCTGCTGGGAGCAGTGCTGGTTGTGCAGTCTCACAGCAGCGGGAAGGAAGGACCTCCGATATCTCTCCTTCACACACTTGGGGTGAAGGAGTCTGTCACTGAAGGAGCTACTCAGTGCAGTGACAGTGTCCTGCATGGGGTGGGAGTCGTTGTCCAGCAGCGATGTTAACTTTGCCATCATCCTCCTCTCTCCCACCCCCTGTACTGAGTCGAGGGGGCAACCCAGGACAGAGCTGGCCTTCCTGACCAGCTTGTCAAGTCTCTTCCCCTCTGCTGCTGAGATGCTGCTGCTCCAGCAGACCACTCCATAGAAAATGGCTGATGCCACCACAGTGTTGTAGAAGGTCCTCAGGAGTGCCCCCTGCACTACAAAGGACCTGAGTCTCCTCAGCAGGTAAAGTCTGCTCTGGCCCTTTTTGTACAGTTCGTTGATATTTTCGGTCCAGCCAAGTTTATTGTTAAGGTAAACACCCAGGTACTTATAAGAGTCCACTCTCCCGATGTCCGTTCCCTGGATGTTCACCGGTGTCGGGGAGGACGTGGCTGCGCCTGCGGAAATCCACCACCATCTTGCATCGTACAAATCTTGCAGCTGCTGTCCTGAGGTTGTGCCTCAGCTGGGGGACGCCGTATAGTCCAAGACCGCAAGAAATTGCAGCGAATTGTGGAAGCGTCACACAAGCCATTGACTCCACTAATACCTCACGCTGCCTCGGCAAGGCTAGCAGCGTATTCAAGGACGAGTCGCGCCCTGACCACTCCCTCTTCTACCCAGTCCCATCAGGCAAAAGGTAGAGAAGTGTGAAAATGCACACTACCAGATTCAGGGACAGTTTCTTCCAAGTTGTTATCAGGCAACTGAATCATCCTAATACAACCAGAGAGCCATCCTGAACTACTATCTACCTCTTTGGTGACCCTCAGACTATCCTTGAGCGGACTTTGTTGGCTTTACCTTGCACTAAACATTATTCTCTTATCATGTATATATGCACTGTAAATGGATCAATTGAAATCATGTATTGTCTTTCTGCTGACTGGATAGTACGCAACAAAAGGTTTTCACTGTTCCTTGATACATGTGACAATAAACTAAACTGTACTGTACATATTCAAGTGCAGGGGACCTGCTAAATGGTGCAAGGATGTAGGCAGATTCAAAAATGTAGAGCAAAGCAAGACAATTTGTATTAATCTTCTCAAAATGCCCTCCAGAGTAGGTTAAGGAAAGAACCAATAAAACCACTGCAAACAAAAGCTTTACAGCATCTGCCAAGGGAGCTGCTAAGATCACATCATTACCTTCTCAACCCACACCCAGTTCAGCTTAGTTTAGTTTATAGTCACGTGTACCGAGGAGCAGTGAAAAGCTTTTGTTGCGTGCTATCCAGTGAGCAGAAAGACAACCCATGCTTACAATCGAGCCATTTACACTGTGCAGGGAATAGCGTTTAGTGCAAAGTAAAGCTAAGGATAGTCCAATGATAGTCCAATACTGCTCTCCTCTCTCTCACTGGCAGATTTAGAGAGCTCTGAATCACTTCTACTCAGTTGGCCTTTATGTGTGATTAACATTGTACAATTACAAGCCTACTTTGGCAGGGGTTTCCCCATCATTGCCCAAAATGATTGAGTTGAATCCAGAATTCAGTGGATTTGTGCAGCATTTCCCACCTATTGCCCATTTCAACAGATGTAACCGCTCGACTGCTCACTGCCAAACCCCAGCAACGTCAGAGGGTAGATCTGAAAAGAATGATAAAGATGAGGCGATCACTTTATTGCGTGAATTTGAATGAAATGTAGAGACAACAGTCTCTACATTTGTGTGATGGGACAAGATACGTGTCTAGTTAATTTATACTACTTTCCACTAAGACAGATCAAGATGGTATCTGAATCGTGTATGAGGTGGAAGGTTGCGTCCATCAAGGTTCATGGGTTATCAGCATGCACCATCGATCATGGGAGTGGACAGCACCAGGACACGCGGACTGAGAGACTGTGTTTTTGAAAGGATCATAGCCTTGGCAGCAAGATGATTCAAATCCCTCACACGCCAGAGTGTACAGGCAACATCTGAGCAAACAGCGAGCAAACACTTGCAGACAATGATTACAGGCTACAGAATGAATGTTCCGGTTACATGAAACAGTGAGTCGATGACTCCAATGGTATTCGAGGAGGGAAAAGAGACTGAGAATTTGTAAAGCAGCAGGTCAACAGATGAAAGGTGTATTGCAGAAACCGGATAGAAAATATGGCTTTAATCAGGATGAGTTCAAGCATAGAGCCACACTATGGCCAAACTCGTTCATGTTCACCAACATGCCCATCTGAATGTGTCCTATTTACTGACGTTTGGCCCATATCCTTCTAAACCTTTCCTATCCATGCACCTGTCCGTGTGTCTTTTGAACGTCGTTATTATACTCTGTAATTTAGCAAACTACATTAAGTCATTGCTCAAATTCGAGTTTGTTATTATGAAAAACCATAGGATGAATTTAGAAATTTCATTAAAACAAATAGGAGCAAATATCATTTGGAAAGGTTTCAGAAAATAGTTTCCAACAAAGTGAAATGATCCAAGAACAAGATATAACACTTTCTCCATATCCAATCTGTCAAGACCCCTCAGAATCTTATATGTTTCAGTTGATCACTCACTTTTATAAATTCCACTGGATAAAACCCCAGTTTGTTCAACCTTTCTTCATAAAACCCACTCACTTCTGTAATGGTCTCGTAAATAATCTATGAACTGCTTTCAATGCGCTTACATTGTCCCTTAAATAAGCAGAAATGAATGGCACTAGTTACAAAAGAAGAGCAAAGGAGGATATGTCAATCCAAAAGCATCTTTGATTCAAGGAATGGAAGTAGTGCTAGTTACAGGATTGAAAAAAAGTCCATATTCTGAAGCCTGGTGAGAAAGAATTTAGTGATGTTGGAGCAAATAAGAGACACACAAGGAGAAAAGTTAAAGAGAATGTGGGTCATAATGTGTGTCTATCATTTAAAGTGGTTGTCATAATGCTTGATTGCTGTTGCTCAGGCAATTTTAGATTGAGAGCTCTTATTCAAGGAAAGAAGTAATGAGAGAAATTAGTTGCCTTCAGAATCAGGCAATGACTGAGCAAACAGTGCAACATAACTTCAGGACAGTAGGATTGTAAGTGGTGTATGGTAATTGCAGAGCTCAAAGTAAAACAGTGGGCAAATCCACTATAAATGCTCAAGAGGGAAGGAGAAGCATGGTTCAGAAATTTAAGACATGAAGGGGAATTGGGATGGAAGAGAACAAAGAAACAGAGAATGCTGAAAGGCAACCAGATCAGACTCTTACCACTGAGTTCACGGTATTCAGCTCAGGGCCAAAACAGCATGTACTTATTTGATTTACTTATTGATTGGGATATTAGATGTTTGTGAAAAGATTAATGTAAAGTGCGGACTGCATTGAGTTTATTCAGAATTACAGAGCTAATTATGCTGATACAACCACTGTGGTGAAGGTTGAATGTATTTAGGAAATAGAACATGGAACAGTACAGCACAGGATAAGGCCCTATCGTTCGCAATATCTGTGCTGAACTTGATGCAAAGTTAAACTAGCCTCTGTCTGCATGTGATCCATATTCCTCCATTCCCAGAATATCCATGTGCCTGTCTAAAAGCCTCTTAAAAACCTCTATTGTATCTACCTCCACCACCAGTCCAGGCACAGTCCAGTTCCATCATCGTCTGTGTTAAAAAACCTGTCCTGCTCATCTCCTTTAAACTTTCACCTGCTGACCTTAAAGCTATCTCTCTAGTCTTCGACATTTTGAACCTGGGGAAAAATGGTTTTGACTGTCTACCCTTTCTATGCCTCTGATAATTTGATACACTTCTATCAAATTACCCCTTGAACTTCTAGTGCTCCAGAGAAAACAATCACAGTTTGTGTAACACCTCATTATAACTAATACCCTCTAATACAGCACAGCAGCATTTTGTGAACATCTTCTGCACCCATTCCAAAGCCTCCACATCCATCCTTTATTGGACAACTGTAACGACATACAATACTCCAAATGCAGCCGAAACAAAGATTTATAAAGCTGCAATGTGACTACCTGACTCCTATACTCAATGCCTCGACCAATGCCTCGGCCTTCTATACCATTCTATTTACTTGTGTTGCCACTTTCACAGAGTTGTGGACTTGTATGCCAAGATCCCTCTGTACATCCACGCTGTTAAGGCTCCTGCCATTAACTGTATACTTTCTCCTCACATTCAGTTTCTCAAAGTGCAATATCTCACACTTGCTTGTATTAAATGCCATCTGCCAATTCTCCACATATCTGTAATTGATTTATGTCTCACCGTGTCCATTGATAGCCTTCCATATTGTCTGCAACTGCACCGATTTTGTGTGTCCTTTGCAAACTATCTATATTTACCTCCAAGTCATTTATATATATAGATATATATATATATATATATATATATATATATATATATATATGTATATATATATAGTATAAGAAAATAACTGTAGATGCTGGTACAAATCGATTTATTCACAAAATGCTGGAGTAACTCAGCAGGTCAGGCAGCATCTCGGGAGAGAAGGAATGGGTGACGTTTCGGGTCGAGACCCTTCTTCAGACCCGAAGAAGGTTTTTTTCGTAGAAGGGTCTGAAAAAGGGTCTCGACCCGAAACGTCACCCATTCCTTCTCTCCCGAGATGCTGCCTGACCTGCTGAGTTACTCCAGCATTTTGTGTATATATATATATATATATATATATATATATATATATTGCAAACAACAAGAGATCCCAGCACAGGTTCTTGTGGAACACAACAGGTGACTGCCAGCCAGAATAACACTTCCCACCACCACCTTTTGACTTCTATGACAAAGGTACTTCTGAATCCAAACGATGAAGTCACCATGGATCCCAAGCATTTTAATCTTTTGGATCAGCCCACCATGAGTAACTTCATAAAATGCAAGTGGACAACATCTACTGCCCTACTCTCATCAATAACCTTCGACTGTAAAAACTCCCTCAAATTAGTTAGTCACGACCTGCTGTGGACGAAGTCATACTGACTGTCGCTAATTGTCCCATTCTCTTCTAAATGCGAATAAATCCTATCCCGAAGAATCCTCTCCAATAGTTTGCCTTTCACTGTCACAAAGCTCACTGGCTTATAATTTCCTGAATGATCTCTACTTCCCTTTCTAAACAAAGGAACAACATTGACTATACCCTACTCTACCAGGACTCACCCTATGGCAACAGAAGATACAATGATTAGAAACAATAAACTGCCTTTGCTGCTTTACAAAAAAAGACGCAGAGTGCTGGAGTAACTGCAAATACAAGGAATCTTTGTGATCTCTTCTAGTTGCCCCTCTCAATAACTAGGGACAGATCCCATCAGGTCTTGGGGGTTTATCCACCATAATGCCATTCAAGAGACCAACCAACACCCCTGCCCCTTTAATCGCAAACTACCCAAGCATGTTAGCGTAGCCCACATTAATCTCATTATCCTCCATGACTTTCTCCTTGGTGAATTCAGATGCAAAATGCTTGTTTAATATTTCAGCAACATCCTCTGACACCGAGCATGAATTCTCTACTTTTCTCTTGTTTGGTCCTATTTTATTTCAAGTTTCCCTTTTGTTTTTAGTGTACATAGAAAAGCCTTGGGATTTTCTTTAATCTGACTTGGGGCCAATGATTTTTCATGGCCCCTTTGGTCATTCTAAATCTCTGCTTGAGTCTGATTTCATCTTTCTAAACTTTATATGTGGTTCAATTTTCATTTTGACCAAATTTACAATCTCTCTGGTTATCTTAGCTTGCCGACCTTATCTCTCCACTTTACTGGAACATATCATATCATATATATACAGCCGGAAACAGGCCTTTTCGGCCCACCAAGTCCGTGCCGCCCAGCGATCCCCGTACATTAACACTATCCTACACCCACTAGGGACAATTTTTACATTTTACCCAGCCAATTAACCTACATACCTGTACGTCTTTGGAGTGTGGGAGGAAACCGAAGATCTCGGAGAAAACCCACGCAGGTCACGGGGAGAACGAACAAACTCCTTACAGTGCAGCACCCGTAGTCAGGATCGAACCTGAGTCTCCAGCGCTGCATTCGCTGTAAAGCAGCAACTCTACCGCTGCGCTACCGTGCCGCCCATGCTGACCTTGAACTCTGATCAGGACCCTCAGATGTGAATTTACCCAATAACAACCTCATTTACTCCATCTAACTCCTGCGTAATGTTGTAATCTGCCTTACCCCAATTTAGTACTTTCCCCAAAGGTCCAGATTTATCTTTATTCATAACTATCGTAAAACTTATGGAGATGTGATCACTATTCTCAAAATGCTCTTCCACTCAAATACCAGGCACTTGGCCAGATTCATAACCTAATACAAAATACAGTATGGTCTCTCTTGGGTTAAGCTATTCACATATGCTTCAAGAAACCCTCCTGGATACACTCAACAATTCTGCCCTGTCTAAGCCTTTCGCACTGAGGAAGTCTGAGTAAATTTTAGTTTAGTTTAGCTTAGAGATACAGCGTGGAAACAGGCCCTTTGGCCCACCGAGTCCGCACTGACCACGATCCCCGCACAATAAACACTACCCTACACTAGGGCCATTTAAAAAAACATTTATACCAAGCCAATTAACCTACAAACCTGTACGTCTTTGGAGTGTGGGAGGAAACCGAAGGTCTCGGAAAAAATCCACCCAGGTCACAGGGAGAACGTACAAACCCCGTACAGACAGCGCCCGCAATCGGGATTGAACACACGTCTCTGGCGTGTCACACATCCATCTGAAAATCAGTAATGCTATATTTTGCTTCTGATTTGATTTCACCAACAAGAAACCCCTCCTTTACAACCAAACGTCTGCTCCTGTGTCCTGTGGTTATTTCTGATCCACTCAATCAAGTCAAGTCAAGTCAAATTTATTTGTCACATACACATACACGATGTGCAGTGAAATGAAAGTGGCAATGCCTGCGGGTTGTGCACAAAAAAAGAATTACAGTTACAGCATATAAATAAAGTTAATAAGTTACTATAGTGTAGACAAAAATTTAATCTCTAGGGTTATAAAAATTGACAGTCCTGATGGCCTGTGGGAAGAAACTCCGTCTCATCCTCTCCGTTTTTACAGCGTGACAGCGGAGGCGTTTGCCTGATCGTAGCATCTGGAACAGTCCGTTACTGGGGTGGCAGGGGTCCCTCATGATCTTGCTTGCTCTGGATCTGCATCTCCTGATGTATAGGTCCTGCAGGGGGACGAGTGTAGTTCCCATGGTGCGTTCTGCCGAGCGCACTACTCTCTGCAGGGTCATCCTGTCCTGGGCAGAGCTGTTCCCAAACCAGACTGTAATGTTGCCGGACAGGATGCTCTCTACAGCCCCAGAGTAGAAGCAATGAAGGATCCTCAGAGACACTCTGAATTTCCTCAGTTGTCTAAGGTGGTAAAGGCGCTGCTTTGCCTTACCCACCAGTGCGGCGATGTGCGTTGCCCACGTCAGATCCTCTGTGATGCGGACTCCCAAGTATTTTAAACTGCTCACCCTATCCACAGTAGACCCATTTATCTCCAGTGGCGTGTACGTCCTTGGATGTTTAGCCCTTCTGAAGTCCACAATCAGCTCCTTCGTGTTATTGACATTCAAGAGGAGGCTATTGTCCTGACACCAGAGTGCCAGATCAGCCACCTCCTCCCAGTAGGCCTTCTCATCGTTGTTGGAGATCCGGCCCACCACCACAGTGTCATCAGCAAACTTGATGATGGAGTTTGAGCTGAACCTGGCCCCACAGTCACGTGTGTACAGGGAGTACAGTAGGGGGCTAAGGACGCAGCCCTGGGGGGATCCTATGTTCAGGGTGAGGGGGCTAGATGTGTGTTCCCCCATCCTGACCACTTGGGGCCTGGCAGTGAGAAAGTCCAGGACCCAGGCACACAGAGGGGTGCTAAGCCCCAGTTCCAGCAGCTTCTCAAGCCTCTCTCTGTGCTATAACATAAACAGGACGTTCGAAGGACTCAGTGGGTCAAACGGCATCTGTTGTGCGCCACCTTGCCGCCCACTATTGTGGAAGTTAAAGTTATTAACTATGATATATCTGTTCCTCTATCTCCAGCTGACTATTAAGAGTCTCACAGTAGAATTCCATTAGTGTGATTGCACCTTTCTTATTTTTTAATGTTACCCATATTGAAACATATAAGATTATTAAGGGATTGGACACGCTAGAGGCAGGAAACATGTTCCCAACGTTGGGGGAGTCCTGAACCAGGGGCCACAGTTTAAGTATAAGGGGTAGGCCATTTAGAACTGAGATGAGGAAAAACCTTTTCTCTCAGAGAGTTGTGAATCTGTGGAATTCTCTGCCTCAGAAGGTAGTGGAGGCCGATTCTCTGGATGCTTTCAAGAAAGAGTTAGATAGAGCTCTTAATGATAGCGGAGTCAGGGGGTAGGGTAGAGGGCAGGAACGGGGTAGTGATTGTGAATGATCAGCCATGATCACATTGAATGGCGGTGCTGGCTCGAAGGGCCGAATGGCCTCCTACTGCACCTATTGTCTATTGTCTATAATTGTCTATTGCCTCAGTGCGTGATCTTCCCTGTATTTTTTCTCTATGTTCTGCCATGATATTCTCCCTGATTAGTAAAGTAACTGCTCCAATTATTTTACCCCCATCTCGATCATGTTTGAAACATTGGAACCCTGCAATGTCCCTCTCCCTACCCAGCCTCCATAATGACAGCAACATCAGAGCTCCATGCACTGATCCAGGCTCTATGTTCATCCACTTTACCCATTATACTTCAAGTATTAAAATAAACACTCTTCATTTGAGACCTACATGAGGAGGTGGTTACTTGATTCACCAGTGCCTAAAGTGGACACTTCAGAAATGTTAAGTGCAACTCGTAGTTGCAAATGTAGAAACTAAGATTACTAAATAAATTAATAATTGCATGTATGTCTCTCTAAATAAATGAGGCTATTGTATAATTTCAAATATGTATCATTGCAGCATTTGATGATATACATGTTTGTAAGGACAAATTTTTAAATAGAATGCAGGAAGCAATGTATAACTGTGTAGGGGTATATTTCACATGATGTACCATGTGGTACGTTGATATGTTGTTCCTAATGCCACAGAGTAGAAATAAGCTGGATCAACTTCCCTTCTTATATTCGGGCTCATCAAGCAGCAATCTCAAGTTTCATCACCTTCAGAGTTCTTTATACTTTCACCCTAATGCCATATCAAAGAATCCCCCTCCCCCAATTCCCACCCTTCCCATGCAGCTTCTGAGGCTGACAAATGGAAGCAGCAGACACAAAAGGCTGGAATAATTCAGCAGCGGGCCAGGCAGCATCTCTGGAGAAAAGAAATAGGTGACGTTTCTGGTCGAGACCCTTCTTCAGACTGGGGATTGGGGATTGAGAGATGTTGATGGTACTCAGGAGAAATGAATGGAAGATATGTAAAAAGCAGCGATAATCAAGGAAATGTGAGGCACACAAAAGGTCATTGTTGGCTGTGGGATAGGTGATAGCGAGTTATCCAGACAGAGGAACTCACCAGGACAGCGGTGAAACTAGTACGATGACTAGGGTGGGGGAGGGACAGGGAGAGAGGGGATGCATGGGTTACTTGAAGTTAGAGATATCAAATTCATCCAGTTGGGCTGTAAGCTGCCCAAGCGAAATATAAGATGTTGTTCCTCCAATTTACGTGTGGCCTCACTCTGACAATGGAGGAGGCCCAGGCCAGAAAGGTCAATGTGGGAAAATGGGAAGGGGAGTTAAAGTGTTTGGCAACTGGAAGATAGTAAGCAACATCTTGTCAAACTGCAGAACTATTTTCCAACCACACTGAAACAGAGTCATATTAGCATTACCCTACCTCACCCAAAGGTTGTAAGTGAAATTATTGAACCTTTTCAATTTGCAAACATATAAAAGATACATTAAAAAAACATATTTGCTTCATTTCAAAAGACCTTTCTGTAATTGTTGTCCAAGTGTTTATAAAATAAACTTCTTCTCATACATCTTATTTTTATTTTTTTTGCAGATGGCCTCGAACACTGGCAGGTATCACATCCTACTATGCTTGCATTCAGTATCCATTTGTATCGGTACCATATTATGGAGACCACCGCCAGGAGAAAGCTTGGCGTAAATGCAACAGGACTGGACAATGGACGGAAGGGAATTACACTGAGTGTGCTTATGCAAAAGAAGTTACAAGAGTGCTTCACAGGTTCAGCCAGGTAAGAGCTTATCTCCATAGCCAACTATTGGGCCGCACTGAATACAATATTCAGAAAATGCCTTTATTGGATTAGGTGGCACAGCACATTTTAAAAACTTGAGCGCCCAATTATGACCATCCATATCTTTACAAGGCTTTTGACAAGGTCTTACATGTCATGCCAGACTCTCCTTGGAAAAGGAGATGTGCTGGCCCTGGAGACGGTTCAGAGGAGGTTTACAAGAATGATCCCAGGAATGAGTGGGTTAACTTATTGGGGCGGCACGGTGGCACAGCGGTAGAGTTGCTACCTTACAGCGCTTTCGGTGCCAAAGACCCGGGTTCGATCCTGACTACGGGTGCTGTCTGTATGGAGTTTGTACGTTCTCCCCTTGACCACGTGGTACAGGTTTATAGGTTAATGGGCTTGGTATAAATGTAAAAAATGGCCCTAGCGTGTGTAGGGTAGTGTTAATGTGTGGGGATCGCTGGTCGGTGCAGACTCGGTGGGCTGAAGGGCCTGTTTCCGTGCTGTATCTCTAAACTAAACTAGACTAAAATGATGTGCATTTGACGGCACTGGGCCTGTACTCGCTGGAGTTTAGACGAATGAAGGGGGACCTCATTGAAACATACCAAATAATGAAAGGCTTGGATGGAGTGGATGTGGAGAGGATAATTCCACTAGTGGGAGAGTCCAGGACTAGTGGTCATCACCCCAGAATTAAAGGACGTTCTTTTAGGAAGATGAGAAGGGATTTCTTTAGTCCGAGGGTGGTTAATCTGTAGAATTATTTGCCACGGAAGGCTGTGGAGACCGTCAATGGATATTTTTAAAGCAGAGATAGATAGATTATTGATTAGTATAGGTGTCTGGGGTTATGGGGAGAAGGCAGGAGAATGGGGTTAGGAGGGAGAGATAGATCAGCCATGATTGAATGGCTGAGTAGACTCGATGGGCCAAATGGCCTAATTCTGCTCCTATTACTTATGACCACATGAGTGTTAAATTTGATCGTAAATTTCCCAATTGGCATGAAGTGAAAAGTAAAGGTTAATGGGTGTTTTTGTAAATGGAATGGTGTCATGAGTATGATTCAATCAAACTCAATACAAATGTTAATGTTTCAGATCTAAGTGTAGAGGGCATGATAAAGTTTGGAGAAATAAACCAATTGCCCAGACAGTCGATAGTGCAAAAGACTGCCGTAAAATGCAGTAATATATAAGATCACGAAGGCTATGCATGATTCTAGCTAGGCCATGGTTTGAGTACTGCTTACGGGTCCAGTCACCACATTTCAGGAAGGATGTCACAGAACTGGATGGGGTACAGATCAGGGTGAGACTAAGTTGTGTAGCTCTTTTTAGACTGGCATAGGCCAAATGCCCTCCTTCTGTGTCTTAAAGGTTCTTAGTTCCTTGTGCATCTTGAACCCAGGTTCTCATTCAGAGGAGAACCACATGTATTCTCTGACTACATTCTATCGGTGTCCCGCCCCCTCCCCTGACATCAGTCCGAAGAAGGGTCTCGACCCGAAACGTCACCCATTCCTTCTCTCCCGAGATGCTGCCTGACTCGCTGAGTTACTCCAGCCTTCTCATTCAGAGGGGTTTGCATCGTACCATAGACAGCTTTTTTGAAACCTTAGGTATTGCTAAAATGGAATCTACATATAAAGGAAAATCATGTAAATTTTCCATAAGATGAAGAAACAATTGTATGAGTGCTTTGTGCAGGATAAGGAAATTTTACATTAACCCAATAGAGAATACTCTTGTGAGATTAGCGTAAACATCTGACAAAAGAGGAAGTACGGTACTGCAAGGTGTAATGGGAAATCTTAGGATGTGCATAATATTGGAAAATGAACGGTTTATGGCATCATTCAATTTAAAAGTCCAAAAATGCATTTTTGAAAATCTGACATCAATCAAAACATTATGTCAGTTACCGTTGAAAGATTGATTGAGCTTGGATATTCTACAGCACCTTGCAAGAGTTCTTAATTTCTTCAGAGCAATCTAAATAATTGTAAAATTATTCCTATTCACTTTGGATACAGAAGTACTCTTCTTTTCAAGAAATGTGTTATACAAAATAAGTTTCAATGCCTTATGCTGCTTTCATTAATCATTTTACTATTGCTAGACGTAAACAACATGAAAATCTTTTGTGTTGTTGATAGCTTTATGCTGGTTTAAGCATGAGTTTGGACAAACTCCAAACCAATTCTTTAACAGGATTATTTGTTTGAATGCGCAAAACCTGTCCAGTAAACCTGCTCAAACCTAATTTAGCAAATTCACATCTTGGATCCTAAATTACCTGTAAGAAGGATATAGCGATGTGTACAGGAGATTTTTTTTTGGCAGCTTTGGATATAGCTGCTGAATAATATTATGTGTTATTTGAGATTGAAAATTAATTCTGAACATGACAAGTGAGAAGCAATTCCATCTCCAGGTAGAGGAATCTCCTTCCTAATAACTAGAAGAAATAACAACTATACCTTAGAGATGATTCTCATTTTTAATCCAATAGGGCGCTGGTAAGAAAGAAAAGAATAAAGTTGAAAACATATTCTGTTTATCTGAAAGTTTGAATCTCTTCAATAGTGGACATACGCTGTGGTAGCGAGTCTGGGTCAAAATGTGGTCGTAGAGTAGGAGGGCAGGTACTATCTTCAATAGTATCACTATCTTGCAATAGTTTGCTCTTCATAAAATCCTCTTCAGTCAGTTTAGTTTACCAGGGTACAGTGAAAAGCTTTTTGTTGCTACTGGACCATAACACTGTGTTAAATTGTACCCTTTTGTTTTGTTAGTCTTTAACATTTTATTTCAAAATGTTCTTCTTATTTCTTCTTATTACTTGACAATTCAAAGTGACCAATTAAAATATATTGTGGGGCCAATTGGTGATCCGGCACCACACTTATGTTTCTTTCGTTACAAAGAAAATTGTTCCCATTGCACAAGGAAACTCACTCCTATCTGGAATTGTAAAAGGTCAAAATTCCAAAATAAAATTTCTTGAATGTATCCTTTATTTGTAACTAAAAATTAAGCTCCAGCTAGTTAAATCCGCCCGTCAATGTTAACCGGCTCAAATCAAAAGGATAAATTATATAATGCTGCTGTAGTTAATTTTATGTCATCTATTTCAATAGAGTTCAGAATACAATAATATTCTTTTAAAGCAGATTATGTCATGTGTTGCATTTTGGAGTAGATCGTGTGATGCTAGGGGAAACTAGAGCTTGCTGAAGTTAATGGGTGAACGTTTTACTTCTGATCAATATGCTCTATTTAGGTGAATTAACTAAACCTTGATCCAAATGTTTAGGTTTATGACCATAGAGAATGGTAGAGGCAATTTATTAAAAGGTGTGGATCCTCATTGGAAAATACATTGACTCGAAACTAAAGGAGAGTCATCTATTTGGAAAGAAATGTAAATAGCATCAAGCAAATGAATTGACTTGCAGGAAAAAAATGCCTAGACGTTTGTTCCTGAACACCACTATCTTTGTGTCTGAACAGGGGCAGCTTTAAATACAGCTTTGAATATAGCTTCCCCTGCATGGGATGCAGGTAGCATGGCATTGATAGGCCGCTAATGTTTGTTATTTCACTCCAGTATATCTCACTCACCCTGTAAAACTTCTGAGATCAGAGACTTCAAGATGCTAGTGCCCCTCACACTAATGGGCCCAGAGTGTTGGATTGAAACATCAAAATCAAACTGCCAATAGTTTGCATTTTCCCAGCACCTGAAGCAGAGGCTCCTGTTTGCAAGTGTTAGGGATAGGGTGACCAGCGTTTTAAAATGGTAAACAAAGAAACATAGAAACATAGAAAAATAGGTGCAGGAGTAGGCCATTTGGCTCTTTGAGTCAGCACTGCCATTCAATATGATCATGGCTGATCATCTAAAATGAGTACCCCATAATCCTTGATTCCTTTAGCCCAAAGAGCCTGTCCAATCATTTAAGAAGTTTACATGTTTCTATAAGATTCCCCCCTCATCCTTCTAAATTCCAGTGAATACAAGCCCAGTCGACCCATTCCTTCATCTTATGTAAGTCCCACCATCCTGGGAATTAACCTGGTGAACCTGTGCTGCACTCCCTCAATAGCAATAATGACCTTCCTCAAATTAGGAGACCAAAGTTGCACACAATACTCCAGGTGCGGTCTTACCAAAGTCCTGTACAACTGCAGTAGGACCTCCTTGCTCCTAAACTCAAATCCTCTCGCAATGAGGGCCAACATGCCCTTAGCTTTGTTCACTGCCTGCTGTACCTGCATGCTTACTTTCAGTGACTGATGTACAAGCATATCCAGGTCTCTTTGCACCCTTCCAATACCATGTGCTCTAATTTTGCACACTAATCTCTTGTGTGGGACCTTGTCAAAGGCTTTTTGAAAGTCCAGATGCACCACATCCACTGGCTCTCCCTTGTCCATTCTACTTGTTACATCCTCAAAAAATTCCAGATTAGTCAAGCGTGATTTCCCCAACATAAATCCATACTGATTTTGACCGATCCTGTCAATAGGATGGATACACTTTTTGAGCAAGGGGAGAGCAAAATTGTTTAAAAATGATGGGATGGGAATGGGTATTGGGATCAGTATATCCAGGCGCTGCGATGTGCAGAATGAGTTGTGGGACCATCCACAGTGGGTAAAATCTGTATTGGTCTCATTTGTGTTCTATGTGCCAGTTCTATCAATAGAACAGCTTGATTGAATTGCAAAGTGAGTTAATTTTCCATCAAAACCGCCACTCAATCTCAATCAATAAAAGTAAATAAAAATAAAAGTCTGATTCATGGGAGACTATTATAAAGCAGCTATTAAATAACCACTGAAGCATCTGGAGAGTTGCTCAAATGCACGTCATTCTCTCAGACTGCCACACAGCCCACACAACAAAGGGGAATTTCCTCAGTTTCAGTCAATTGTAGAGCCTGCAGCCGACTACAATAGAGGCATTGATTAAGCGAATCCTTCCAGTCAAGTGTTGTTAACCTCCACTGATAATATAGTGCGAGGTTAAAGTGCACAAATCACTGAAAGGTCTGCGATTGCCAGGGAAGTCCAGAACAAATGCTAGAATAAATCATTCAACCCATGACTGTACTTCTGAAGGTAATTTTCCTTGTCAATGCGCAGTTCATAATGGTCACTGTCTTTTGGATCAATGTTGTTTCTTTTCCAAGTGAACTGAGGCAAGGGGAAATGGTGCAAGTGGTCTGGCCAGACCTTATCTTGTTGATTAATGGTACCATTCCTGCTTCAACAACAGTGCAATTCCAATGACTACTCCATGGGCAGTACTCAGGATATTCCACCAGCACAGATCAAGGCCCCAAAGAATGTAGGTTCAGAGAGAAATATTATCTCGCTCTTGCTAAGATTTCCATTGAACTGATCAAGTGACATGAGCCACTCAACCTTCAATAATTTACATTTAGCTTTTTTGTTTGCAGTTGGTGTGTCCTGTCAGTCTTGCGTGACTTGTCAGTCTTGCGTGTCTTGCCAGTCTTGCGTGTCTTGACTGATTTTGATGGTATCAAAGAATATGAGAAATGAAATTAGACAAAGAATATCAAATTAGACACAGGCCAATGTTTTTACATTACCTGGTACTTCTGGTTACGCTTTGTGGCAATTTATATACATTTTCAGCATTTGAGGTGTATGGTTATGAAAGGCATGCCTGATGCTATTTTAAAATTAAGTGTCTCAATTCTTCTAATTTTCTGCAACCACAGACAAGCTCGCAGATGGTAAAATCTTAATCCTGGAAGTGTCATCTTCAGATAATTCCCCATAAATCTAAAGTTTACCTTTGCCAATCCAAAAGCATTGTCTTAAGGTTTTAAGAGATGGCAGATGCTGCAATAGAGAGTAAAAAATGAACTGCTGGAAGGCGTGCTGAGCTCGGGCCGAGGCCAGACGACAACTCTCAGACACCTCGTCCTACTTATGCTTGGACCATGATCCCTCAGACGAGCACCAGGCTTTAATCTCAAACACCATTTCTGATTTCATCACTTCTGACTGTCTGCCTTCCACAGCCTCCAACCTTATCGTTTCCCAGCCCCACACGGCCCGGTTTTACCTTCTCCCCAAAATCCATAAACACACTGCCCTGGCAGACCCATTGATTCTGCCTGCTCCTGTCCCACTGAAATGATTTCCACGCACCTCGACTCCATCCTATCCCCCCTGGTCCAATCTCTCCTGACCAACGTCCACGATACCTCACATGCCCTTTGTCTCTTTAATGACTTCCGCTTTCCAAGCCCCCACTCCATCATCTTTACTATTGATGTTCAATCACCATACACTTGCATCCCCCACCAGGAAGGCCTCTGATTCTTCCTCGACCGCAGAACCATCCAATTTCCCTCAACTAACACTCTATCCGCCAAGCTGGTCCTCACCCTTAACACCTTTTCCTTCGACTCCTCCCACTTCCTCCGTCCAAGGAGTAGCTATGGGCACCCGCATGCCTGCTTCTTTGTAGTGTGCACTGAACAATCCCTGTTCCAGACGTACCCTATCCACGAACTCTATCTCCGTTACATTGATGACTGCATCGGTGCTACCTCCTGCACCCATGCAGAACTCATGGACTTCATCAACTTCACCCATCCAATTTCCATCCTGCACTCAAATGTACTTGGACTATCTCCGACACCTCCCTCCCCTTTCTTGATCTCACAGTCTCCATCACATAGTAAATAGACTATCAACTGACATCTATTACAAACCCACTGACTCCCACAACTATCTCGACTGCACTTCTTCCCACCCTGCTTCCTGCAAAGACTCTGTCCCCTACTCCCAATTCCTTCGTCTACGCTGCATCTGCACCCAAGATGAGGTGTTGCATACTTGGACATCCGAGATGTCCTCATTCTTTAGGGAATGGGGGTTCCCCTCTCCCATCATAGAGGAGGCACTCACTTGTGTCTCCTCAGTACCCGGAGCTCCGCCCTTGCTCCCCCTCCCCCGAGTCATAACAGAGACAGAGTCCCCCTAGTCCTTACCTTCCACCCCATCAGCCTTCGCATACAACACAATCTTCTGAAATTTCCGTCACCTCCAATGGGATCTCACCACCAGCCACATTTTCCCATCCCCACCCCTTTCCGCCTTCTGCAGAGATCGTTCCCACTGGAACTCCCTGGTTAACTCAACCCTTTCCATCAAACCACCCCCTCCCCAGGTACCTTGCCCTGTAACCGCAGAAGATGTAACACCTGTCGCTATACATCCTCCCTCGACTCTGTCCAGAGACCCCGACAGTTCTTTCAGGTTGGGCAGAGGTTCACTTGCAACTTCTCCAATCTCATCTACTGCATCCGTTGTTCAAGATGTGAACTCTTATACGTCGGCGAGACCAAACATATACTGGGTGATCGTATCGCTGAATACCTTCGCTCAGTCCGCCTGAACCTACCTGATCTCCCGGTTGTTAAACACTTTAATTCTCCTTCCCATTCCCACACTGACCTTTCTGTCCTAGGTCTCCTCCATTGACATAGTGAGGCTAAATGTAAATTGGAGGAACAGCGTCTCATATTTCGCTTGGGCAGCTTACAGCCCAGTGGTATGAATATTGATTTCTCTCACTTCAGGTAGCCCCACATTCCCTCTCTCTCTATCCCTCCCCCACCCAAGTCGCACCAGCTTCTCGTTTTCACCCAACAAACAGCTAACAATGGCCTGTTACTTTTTTGCATATCCTTGATTCATTGTTCTTTATCTCTCTACATCATCGTCCAAATCTCTCGTTTCCCTTAGCCCTAACCTGTCTGAAGAAGGGTCTCAACCTGAAATGTCGCGCATTCCTTCTCTCCAGAGATGCTGCCTGCCCCGTTGAGTTACTCCAGCTTTTTGTGTCGATCTGCTAGAAGAACACAGCAGGTCGAGCAGCATGTGTGGAGACAAAGGGTTACTTCGGGTCAACACCCTGCATCATGTCTGAGAGGGTAGAGAGAAGTTAGCCAGTGAGAGGGAGGGGAGTGACAGAGGCTGATCGGCAATAGAGAAATAGAGGATCTGAACTAGAAGCATCAACCATCTCTTGGTCTCCAGAGACACAACTTGACTTGCTGAGTTCTTTCAGCAATTTATTTTTTTGTCCAAGAAAGATGGTGGGACAGTGGTGCAGAGCTTCAGAGGAAAACCATTTGCTGCAGGGGATTATGGGCAGATGAAGCTACATATGGGAGTGAGGGGTACTGGAACAGAGGTTAGTGGGTGATAGGTGGGAACATAAGAAAACCTGAGAAAGTGTGAGTCAGGTGGGGGAGGGAAAATAATGGACAATAGACAATAGGTGCAGGAGTAGGCCATTCGGCCCTTCGAGCCAGCACCGCCATTCAATGTGATCATGGCTGATCATTCACAATCATTCAAAATCAGTACCCTGTTCCTGCCCTCTCCCCATACCCCAATAGAAACAGAGGCTGATGTGGGATAGGTAGAAGTGGATTAAGGTGGGATAATGAGCAATTCGAACCATATGGGGAGGGTATAAGAAAATAACTGCAGATGCTGGTACAAACCGATTTATTCACAAAATGCTGGAGTAACTCAGCAGGTCAGGCAGCATCTCGGGAGAGAAGGAATGGGTGACGTTTCGGGTCGAGACACTTCTTCAGTCTGATGTCATAGGGGCGGGACAAAGGAAGGATATAAGGAGGGTGATGAGTCTAGGTAACAAGGGGAGAGGGGAAGGATGAAATAGATGGTCAAAGAAAGAGGCAATCTGACTGGACTGGTGGGAGCAGGAAAGGAACCGGGGGAGAGTGGGTCACTTGAATTTGAAAAGTTCACTGTTCATACCATATACATGCGGAATATAGGGTGTTGTTCTTCTAGTTGTGTTTGGCCACACAGTGGCAGTGCAGAAGGCTGAGGATGTGAAGCAGAAAGTAAACCGCTGGAAGAACTCAGTGGGTTGAGTGGCATCTGTGGAGGCAAGGGGTTGGTCTTCGCTTCTCGCTCTGCCTCCAGCTGACCATCATACCCCCACCCTTCTGGTTCCACCTATGACCTATCAGTCCCCTGTCTCCCTTTCACTCCCAAATGCTGACTATCTTCCCTCTACTCTCAGTCCTGGGGCAGGATCATAACCGGAAGCATTGACCATCTCTTTGCCTCTGCGGACACAGCTCGGCCTGTTGAGTTCTTATAGTGGTTTAATGCTTGTCCAATGTAGATGTGGGATACTGGTGGAAAGCGTAAGAGCAAAGAGAGTTTTTTAAACAGCAGCAGAAATTACATGTTCAGAAAGTTAACACAGTGGCTTCCTGGATATAGTGTGCAGCTAGCTATTTTAATCCAAGTTGCACACAAGTTGCGCAGTAAGTAATTCCAACACTCCATCTGAATGAAAACCGTATTCGATTACCAGCTGAACTTGGTTGCTTTGTGCATTATTTAGTGCAGGCCGATCCCAATGGCCGTGCTAATGAAGATGTCTTGGCAATCTACTCTCTGATTGCCCGGTCGGAACAAATAAAGGAGGTTCTAATGATGTAAAAGTGACCGTTTAGTGGGCACCTTGTAATTGTTACAAACCACTTTCGTAATAGAGCAACAGAAAGATATAAATTGTATGTCCCTTAAAAACAGACGGAGAGATGGAAATCAATGACAAACCCACAATCCATTGATCCAGCACACCCAGAGTGGCAACTTCAAGCTGCCTGCTTATTTACACAGCGGAATGATTTGTGGCCTTACACAGCAAGTCAATTTCTTGAGCCACCACTTCCACTTAAGTGAATATGCAGTGTCTAATGCTGCAGCGCTCATCTCCTCAAGAATGGGTGGATTGTGGCCGCAATAGGTACGTGCACGCATTCTGGGCTCCGTGAAGAATCAGGGACGATGAGGAATTACTCCACAGTTATGGGCCTGTCCTACTTCGGCGACTGTCGGCGACTGTCAAAGTCGTAGCAGATCACCGAAAAACCGGTGACCTTTTTCCCCCTACGACATTGTCTACGACTCCCCCGACGACAATGCCTACGTCAAGCTACGACAACCTACCACCTAGTCGATGGCAAGCTGCCGACAACCGGCGACCCAATCATCGCGACTGAGGATGTCCACCTACGACAGCGACTACGGCAAGCTACGACAACCGAAGTCAAGCTACCTCCACCCTCGACAAGCTACGACCCTGTCAGGTCACAACTGATGACAACGGGGGTAGCCATTTCACGTAATTTTGGCGCCAAAGGGGTGTGGGTAGGGTCTCCGATCATTCAGCATCATGACTGCCAGGAAGCAACATATGATGGCATTGCTCTTACATCAAATGCAAGCCCTGCTGCTTGCAGCGGCCCTCATGCTTAAAATTCTGCAAGACAGAAGGACAAGAAAAATGGGGAAGAAGAAGCCCAAGAAGAGGTCTGTGTGGTTGAAGCCCTTGTCCCTGAAGAGACCCAATGCAGTGCAATGTAAAGATAAATGAAAAGAGTTCGCTTTTCAATAAAGTGCAATGCTTGTGCTTGTGTTTGTTTTATTGGTCAAAGTAAATGGAATTAAAATATTTGAAAGAGATGCCATGAGAAACTACTCTGAAATACAATAACTTCAAACATCGATCTTTGGTCAAAATGTCCAAAATTAACTTTATTCAACCAAACAAAATTCTTATAAAAGGTGGATCAGCACCGGCGACAACCAAAGTCACCTGGCGACAACTTGGCGACAACCTATGACAGCGCCCACTACAGGAAACGACAAGCGCCCAAGACAGGAGACGACAGGAAACGATCATTGGCTTCAAGCCAGCAGTCGCCAAAAATTTTCGAGCAGGGAGAAAATTCCCCGGCGACCAAAAAAAGTCACGACTTTTTGGCGACTACTCACGACCATGCCCGCGACACCCCGGCGACCGTGCGGCGACAGCCTAGTCGCCTGTAGTCGCCGAAGTGGGACAGGCCCTTTCAGAGGGAGGTCGACCTTAACAGCTTAATGGAGGAGATGCAAAACCGGAGAGAGGACTGCTGTTTAATGACAACTAGATGGTTGTGGGACCAAGTACTAGCGGTGGTTTAGATTTTAGATTTAGAGATACAGCGCAGAAACAGGCCCTTCGGCCCACTGGGTCTGCGCCGCCCAGCGATCCCCGCTACGGACATTTTTTTTTAACATTTGCCCAGCCAATTAACCTACATACCTGTACGTCTTTATATCAGAGCACAAGTCCCAAAGCACTTGGGATGCAGTGTCGTATTAAACTTCAATGATGTGTGCTCAAGGTCAGTTTAATAATATTCTCCATGAATTATTTTTCTGTTGCCACATCGCACCAGCTGCACCTTTAGACGTGAGGTGGTACGCAGTATATCATGTCCCCATCAACAACGACCAAGAACTTCCATCAATCAATACTCGTATCAGGCTGTACATTGATCCAGCGTACCTTCACATCCTTACCGCTGTCAGACCACTCAACATCACATCCCACAGCTACTGCACACTGACAACTACTTTGTCATAACAGCCGCATTACCACAACGTGTGTCATTCACTGACACACTTCCTGTCATTGGCGGGTTAAAAAGGCAAATCCTCAAGGGGCCAGCAGGAGATGGGCTTTGCATTGTCAAGGACACAAGGAGAAAATAGTGCTTGCAATAATTGAATAGCAATCACTGAAATGGATCACTGAAGAAATCAAGAGATGGATTTGAAACCATAAATGTATATCTTCACAAAATGCTGGAGTAACTCAGCAGGCCAGGCAGCAGGCCCATTCCTTCTCTCCTGAGATGCTGCCTGACCTGCTGAGTTACTCCAGCATTTTGTGAATAAATACCTTCGATTTGTACCAGCATCTGCAGTTATTTTCTTATATAAATGTATATCTTAATCACCCTCCTCACATTTCATTTCTTCCACACCCTGTAATCTGCTTTGATTTACAACATGGAATTATTGTAAGCAAGCACCTGAAACTCTACTCACTCCCTTCATGACATGTCTCTAACAGTCAGTTCAGAGCCCAACACTTCACGTGCAGAGTACAAGTGAGTTTAGCCAGGGCAGGGAGGAAGGGCAAATAGCTGCTAGTTTTCCAAGGTTTGAGACCATACTGCCATTCTCATGCAGAGACCTTAGATGAGGCAGCCTTTGGAAGCCGTCTTTTGAGAAGGCGCCGATGCATAGAGTGTTGGCGTGTCTGCCGGAAGCTCCACAGGCAATGCCGAGAAGCATGAGGAAAACCAGCAATATCCTTGCACGGAACTTTGAATGGAATTCAGGGCCCGGGTGGTGGACAACTCTATCAGTAATCTTAAGAACAAACAATATTGCAATACCTGGTGTCCAGCTTCCCTTTCAGCACAGACAGAAACACCTTAGTGTCAGGATCTCATATTGCACAAACTCAGACTGCTCTTAGCCAGATCCCAAGTACCAATGTGAAAATACTAGCCAAGTGCCAAGGAATAATGTGTTCTCCAACAAATGACTAAGATCACTGAGGTGGTGCACCCAATGAAACTAACAGGTCCAATTGACTGCCCTCTCCATGGCAGACGTCAATGGCCCCTCTCTGCCTGTGCCCTTGCTGCAGTTTATCCTGAAATGGTCAGTCAAAAGCCAGGTCTTCTTAAACCACAGCTACGTGAGGTCTTCTCCAAGTCCTTCTGTTGGACAGAGAATCAGTAGTGTTTATTCACAAAATGCTGGAGTAACTCAGCAGGTCAGGCAGCATCTCGGGAGAGAAGGAATGGGTGACGTTTCGGGTCGAGACCCTTCTTCAGACTCAGTAGTGGTTCATGCTTTGCTGAATCTTGCTTAGAATTTAAAGTGCCGGAGTATCTAAGTGGGTCTCTGGAGGACATGAAAAGGAAATGGTTCAAGCCAGGCCCCTTCTTCAGACTTCTGAAACGCCGCCTATCCATGTCTTTCAGGGATGTTGTCTGACCCTCTGAGTTACTCCAGCACTTTGCGTTCTAGGCATCTGCAGTTCCCTGAGTCTCGAACCATGCATAAATGTTTCTTTGCAATTTGACATGACTTGATTAATGAAGTTCTTCCAAGAGTTGGCTATCATTTTTCATTACTGTTCTGGTAATCTTTGTAATGGCCAGGTACAGAAGAATGATGCAGCAATTGGTATGATTTTAAAGAGGTATCAGTGTAAGATTAATGTTCACAGCCCGGCCTGAAAATGGATTAGGTTACTGCCTCCTGTTTCTCTACCTTACAATTTCCCCCACCAACACACAGCAGGCTTCTATAAAGCTTGACACCGACTCTGCTGAGTACTTCAAGCCTCTCCAAAGCAATGTGTAGGACGGAACTGCAGATGCTGGTTTACACTGAAGATAGACATAAAATGCTGGAGTAACTTAGAGGGACAGGCAACATCTCTGGAGAGAAGGAACGGGTGAAGAAGGGTCTCGACCTAAAACGTCACCCATTCCGGTATCCTCCAAACCAATCCAAGTAGTGAAATCATTGAAGAATACCACTGCTCCGCTCTTTCGCGTGTAATGTTGCTGGACGGCATGTGTTGTAGGCTTGCTACCCAGGGGGTCGCGGATATATGGAATGAGATGTCAGACAAGGTCGTTGAAACAGGTATTATTACAACGTTTAAAAGATACCTGGGCAGGTACATGGATAGGAAAGGGTTAGAGGGATATGGGCCAAATACTGGGCAAGTAGTTTAGATGGGGTATCTGAGTCACCATGGATGAGTTGGGACAAAGGGCCAGTTTCTGTGCTGTTTGACTCCATGGCTCAATGACTCCAACGAGCACAGGGAAAACTATAGTCATTTAGGACCAGATCTTCATGTTGTCTATCAACACAAAAATCTTGATGACTTTGTATTAAAGGATAGGATGCAGACACCGAACAAGGGAAATTATTCCCCTGACAAGATTTATTAAGTGGGATTTGATACTTTTGAAAATTGGTTGTCATTTTCTATTGGCCTCAGTTTTGATTCTACAACTGTTTCGAAACATAGAAAATTAGAAAATAGGTGCAGGAGGAGGCCATACGGCCCTTCGAGCCAGCACCGCCATTCATTGTGATCATGGCTGATCATCCACAATCAGTAACCTGTGCCCAACTTCTCCCCATATCCCTTGATTCTACTAGCCCCAAGAGCTCTATCTAACTTTCTCTTAAATTCATCCAGTGATTTGGCCTCCACTGCCCACTGTGGCAGAGATTTCCTCAAATTCACAACTCTCTGGGTGAAAAGGTTCCTTCTCACCTCAGTTTTAAATGGCCTCCAGTTTATTCTAAGACTGTGGCCCTTGGTTCTGGACTCGCCCAACATTGGGAACATTTTTCCTGCATCTAGCTTGTCCAGTCCTTTTATAATTTTATATGTCTCTATAAGATCCCCTCTCATCCTTCTAAACTCCAGTGAATACAAGCCTAGTCTTCTCAATCTTTCCTCATATGACAGTCCCTCCATCCCAGGGATCAATCTCGTGAACCTACGCTGCATAGCCTCAATTACAAGGATGTCCTTCCTCAAATTAGGAGACCAAAACTGTACACAATACTCCAGATGTGGTCTTACCAGGGCCCCATACAACTGCAGAAGAACTTCTTTACCCCTATATGGAAATCCTCTCGTTATGAAGGCCAACATGCCATTAGCTTTCTTCACTGCCTGCTGTACCTGTGTGCCAACTTTCAGTGACTGGTGTACAAGGACACCCAGGTCTCGCTGCACTTCCCCCTTACCTGACCTGACACCATTGAGATAGAAATCTGCCTCCTTGATTTTGCCGCCAAAGTGGATAACCTCACATTTATCTATATTAAACTGCATCTTTTGATGATATGTAGAATTCTTTCGTTACTTTAGTACTGTAGGGATTGCTACATCAGATGCTGAAGGACCGTATCCCAATAGAAACCAGTTGCTCTTCAACATGAGTGCATTAATAATTGATCATTACAGACAGACTGTGGCTGGAAGAATGGAAATTGGGCATGTATTGGAGACGAGGCCACCTGGTGAGAGCTATCCCTCCCTTCTACTCAATTAAATCTAACAGATCTTCATGAGTAATTACTTTACTCAGCTAAATACTTAATTGCTTCTCCTGATCAAGCTGGAGGGGCAATGAAGTAACAGCTGCCAGCACCAGGGAGGCAACACACCGCCCTGGAGTCTCATTTGCTGCCACAGAATCTGTTGTCTGTCCCCCTCATGGTTAAAAACAAAGATGGACACAAAGTGCTGGAGTAACTCAGCGGGTAGGCACCATCTCTGGAGAAAATGGATGTGTGACGTTTCAGACCCAAATGTCACCCATCTGCAGAGATGCTGCCTGACCCCCTGAGTTCCTCCAGCTCTTTGTCTCGATCTTTGGTATAAACCAGCATCTTTATTTCTACCCCTCCTTGTTGAGTTGCAGTATTCATGCTCTGCAAGACTGGAGGTGAACTCTCTGTTGTCTCATTGTCTGCTTCCATTAAGTAAGCGTCTTCAGTGGTTTTGCCTATTTATCTCATCTGGGACAACTTTATTTATCATGAGCTTGTATGTGGGAATGTCAAGTCACCATCACCTTCTGCCACAATTAGTATCAATCTCGTGTGGGCTTCATCCTCATCTTGTTTCTGTGGTGGTAGTGGACCTGTCTTCTTTTTGCTTCCTTCATTTGTCTTCCTGCACCCTTCTGCATGTCTGGTTTCCTGCATATTTATCTGTGAGTTGTGCTGTTGAAGTGATTGCCCACCTTGTAGCAACCTCCACGATCCTGTCATGGTATATCTTTTCTCAATTCTATCTGCTGTGCTTTAATAGTTCCAAAGATAGGAGTGACATATTTTTGGTCAAATGCAATAACATCCTATTTTGATTCTTTGGCTTTGCCACCTTCAAAGAGCATTTCCCAGCAGACTTCAATGTAGTCTTAATGTGCATCAGAAATGCATGACTTTGTATTAACTGCAACACTTTCAGATTGGTGGTGTGTTCTTGAAATGTCACTGGTTGACCTTACACCATTATCTTGAGTCTCGACCCGAAACATCACCCATTCCTTCTCTCCAGAGATGCCGCCTGTCCCGCTGAATTACTCCAGCTTTTTGTGTCTACCTTCGGTTTAAACCAGCATCTGCAGTTCCTTCCTACACATTATCTTAGCATCATTCTATTGACCGTGTTTGGCGTGAGGTACATTGTGCTCATCTGCTACTCTGAATCTGACTGTCTCTGTCACTGAATGCCTCTTTTCTCCCCCTCCATGGACCTTCAGTGTCTGCTTTATAGTAGAAATGATTTTCTATTTCATAACACGTGCACTCTTTTCCACACACAGGACATTTCTTTAACAACCACTTCTAATGCTCTCCAAGAAAAATCCAACATCTAAGTGACCATGGTAATGCTATTTCCTATTCTGTTTTATGTCACACACTTTACCAGATTTACTTTGCACTATTCTCCATCCAATATGAATGGGGAGCTTTGTATAGCTTTGAGCTCAGTATGACTGTATGTACGTTACTGGAGTTAATTCTATCTCACATAAAATCCATCCCCTCAGGGTGGCCCCTTGGATTCCACAAATAATCTGATATCTGATGAATGAGTTTTCAAGTCTTTGATGACAGCCTCAACTAATTTCAGAAACTATCGAAGGATTTCTCCCTTTTCCTGGTTGCCAGTAAAAAAAAAACAGTAATGTTGAAGTGATTCATTTTTAGATGACTTGTAGTACAGTTGCAATGTATCTAATGCACAATCCAGGGTCTGATCTGAGGGCTTTGTGATATGGTACAATTCCACTTGTGATCGGTGAGATGCAATAGCATCTTTCCTTCTCATCTGGTCTGGTTTATCTGCCAAAGGCGGGTCAATATGAAGTATAAACTGTTCCCTGCTTCGTCACCATTCTTTAGGTAGGCTATCTGCCTGGAAATCCACCAGCTCAAATCGTTTTATTTCTGCCATTTCAATTGAATCATGCAATTCTCTGTCACTGTGTGATCTGTCCAGTGCCCACGTTTCAAAATTTCATCAACCATTATGGACAATAGACAATAGGTGCAGGAGGAGGCCATTCGGCCCTTCGAGCCAGCACCGCCATTCAATGTGATCATGGCTGATCATTCTCAATCAGTACCCCGTCCCTGCCTTCTCCCCATACCCCCTGACTCCGCTATCCTTAAGAGCTCTATCCAGCTCTCTCTTGAATGCATTCAGAGAATTGGCCTCCACTGCCTTCTGAGGCAGAGAATTCCACAGATTACTTCTCTCAGTAAGTATCTTTCACGGGGAGAAGGCAGGCATGGGGTATTGATTGGGGACGATCAGCCATGATCACAATGAATGGCGGTGCTGGCTCGAAGGGCCGAATGGCCTCCTCCTGCACCTATTTTCTATGTTTCTATGTTTCTATGTTTCTATTCATTGTCAATGCTGGTGGATTAGTTAATAGTTTAAATTAACAAATTGTTTTTTTATTTAATTTATAAAATAACAATAACTTTCGCTGCAGCACCATTCCTGACAGTGGTTTTCTCTGCAGTTCAGATAGCCCGTGGCTGCATCTAAACCGTAACATTGTGGCATCATACAGAGCAGCTTATCACAACCCACTTTCCCAAAGTGACACCAACTGATATCACATGTATTACACCTGCCGTCAATGCTGGGCTGACAGGCATATAATTATGTTGTCTATTTTTTTCTCACTTCATGAACAATGGTACCACATTTCCAACATCAGCTGAGGAGCACAGGAAAATAATAGAGTTTCCACTATAATCTCCCCTGCTTCGTTTAAGAGCCTGGGATTAATTTTAGCTGAATGTGGTGATTTATCAACTTTTAATAAGTGCTCTATCTCTGTGTTCTGGCCTTCTTAAGTGAAGTTAGAGGCAAAACATATTGGGAACCATCCACAATCCACGCCTCCTACTTCCACACGTAGATTATAGTTTTTGATTCCATTGTTCCCAATTTTCTTTCTCGTAATGAATTTATAAAACATCTTAGAGTTTTCTGAGAAAATACCTTGGATGATTTTTTTTTTCATGCACGCTCTGTCGACAAAACCTCTTTTCAAATTTCACCCTTTCATTTTAATATTCATAGAGTCATAAAGAGATGCAGCATGAAAACAAGACCTTCGACCCACCGAGTCCAATCACCCATTTACATAAATCCTACACTGATTTACTCTCTCCATAATGTCTTCAACTCTACCACTCATCTACACAAAGGGCATCTAAATGCAGTCCAGTAACATACCAACCTGCACATTGTTGCGAAACTGGAGCACCCAGAGGAATCTCTCATGGTCAGAGGGAGAACGTGCAAATTTCATATAGATAGCACCCCTGGACAGATTTGAATTTTCGCTCTAATGCTGTTTGCTAGCAGGTCCTACCAGCTGCACCACAATCCCGCTAAATGATGTTAAATTTCCTGCAGTGTTGTGGTGTAGGTATCAGTTTCCTTTGAAGGTAGACACAAACTGCTGGAGTAACTCAGTGGGTCAGGCAGCATCTCGGGAGAGAAGGAATTTGTGACGTTTCGGTTCGAGACCCGCTGAGTTACTCCAGCATTTTGTGTCTACCTCCGATTTAAACCAGCATCTGCAGTTACTTTTCCTATCAGTTTCCTTTTCTTTTGTTGTCCCGATATACTTGTTTCCTTGTGTGTTATTCAGTATCAAGTGGTTGTGCAGTTTTGCAATTCCTTCTTTTTATCTTTTTGAAAATCATTTCAATGAACTCTCCTCAAATGTATCCCATTTCTTTGATGCTAATTTACCTTCAGGAAACTGTTTCCAGTCCACTTTTGCAAAATCACACCCTGGTCTGGTGAAACTACCGCAAAACGTAATTTAGGACTTGACCTCATGTTCATCTTTATCTGTTCCCCTAGTTATGTCAAAATAAGTTACACAGTTAACAGAGTAGCGACAAAGAACTGCAGATGCTGGTTGGTGCACAAAAGGACACAAAGTGCTGGAGTGACTCAGCAGGTCAGGCAGCATCTCTGGAGAGCATAGATAGGCGACAATAGATTTTTAAGATTTTTTTTTAGATTTAGAGATACAGCGCAGAAACAGGCCCTTCGGCCCACCGTCCGCTCCGCCCAGCGATTCCCGCAACTTAACACTATCCTACATACATTAGGGACAATTTTTAAAATTTTACCCAGTCAATCAACCTACAAACCTGTACGTCTTTGGAGTGTGGGAGGAAACCGATGATCTCGGAGAAAACCCACGCAGGTCACGGGGAGAACGTACAAACTCCGTACAGGCGGCGCCCGTAGTCAGGATCGAACCTGAGTCTTCGGCGCTGCGTTCGCTGTAAGGCAGCAACTCTACCGCTGCGCCACCGTGCCGCCTATCTGTGTTCTCCAGAAATGCTGTGTGACCTGCTGAGTTACTCCAGCATTTGTTTCCAAAAGATGTTTACCTGGCCAACATAACTCACCCAAACAAGAACAATTGGTTGTTCACTCTCTATGGTCAGAAACATATTGCTATATTAGCACAACATTCTGAACTCTCAAGCAGTTCAGTAATGCCACAGTAACCCCACAAGCCTTGAGAAAACTTGATCATGAAATCTACTATTTAACCTTCACATTGCTACCTGCCCCATTTATTTACCCATTCACAAGACCACTGAGGATGGAATTTTCTTCAATGTTTTTCCGCACTGATCATAGTTAAATCAGCTGTAAGATCTTCAGAAATTAGTCAAGTGTTTGATTCAAATACAAGTCCTACTTCCATGCATGTACAGAGAAAAACAGTCGTTCCATGTGCAGCGCCTTGTTAATCACATTCAAAATAACACAATGCTATCATTCTTAATAAATAGATTCAACATTCAGAGCATGAATTATTGCAATCGGTCTCCATGTGTCTGTAGTATTAGACGTTGTCATGTCAGCTCAGTGGATAATAATATATTTAATAATGATTTCTCATCATTTGTTACAACTTGATTAGAGAAATTGTGGTATTTATTCAGAATGCTGTTGTATAAATAAGGCATCTGATAGTCTTATCTAGCTGGTTCTTTGTAAATACCACAATTGAACTACATTTATTTTAAATACCACCAGGAAGATAATGCAAACGGCTGTTTTTATTCGTAGAATCTGGCTGCCTGATTTTGTTATGATAATAGATTGGAATCTTTCTGTCCTGTCACTGATGCTGTAGATAGTAGATGCTGTCGATGACTCAAGTTGCTTAGTTAAGGTAAGAAAATAACTGCAGATGCTGATACAAATCGAAGGTATTTATTCACAAATTTAGAAGGATGAGAGGAGATCTTATCGAAACGTATAAGATTATTAAGGGATTAATTCACAAAATGCTGGAGTAACTCAGCAGGTCAGGCAGCATCTCGGGAGAGAAGGAATGGGTGACGTTTCGGGTCGAGACCCTTCTTCAGACTGATGTCAGGGGGGCGGGACAAAGGAAGGATGTAGGTGGAGACAGGAAGATAGAGGGAGATCTGGGAAGGGGGAGGGGAAGGGAGGGACAGAGGGACTATCTAAAGTTGGAGAAGTCGACGTTCATACCACTGGGCTGCAAACTGCCCAGGCGAAATATGAGGTGCTGTTCCTCCAATTTCCGGTGGGCCTCAATATGGCACTGGAGGAGGCCCATGACAGAAAGGTCAGACTGGGAATGGGAGGGGGAGTTGAAGTGTTCGGCCACTGGGAGATCAGTTTTGTTAATGCGGACCGAGCGCAGGAGTTCAGCGAAGCGATCGCCGAGCCTGCGCTTGGTTTCGCCGATGTAAATAAGTTGACATCTAGAGCAGCGGATGCAATAGATGAGGTTGGAGGAGGTGCAGGTGAACCTTTGTCTCACCTGGAAAGACTGTTGCATCTGTTGCATCTCATCTATTGCATCCCCCTTCCCAGATCTATCTTCCTGTCTCCACCTATATCCTTCCTTTGTCCCGCCCCCTGACATCAGTCTGAAGAAGGGTCTCGACCCGGAACGTCACCCATTCCTTCTCTCCCGAGATGCTGCCTGACCTGCTGAGTTACTCCAGCATTTTGTGAATTAATCGATTTGTACCAGCATCTGCAGTTATTTTCTTATAAGATTATTAAGGGGTTGGACACGTTAGAGGCAGGAAACATGTTCCCAATGTTGGGGGAGTCCAGAACAAGGGGCCACAGTTTAAGAATAAGGGGTAGGCCATTTAGAACCGAATGGCCTCCTCCTGCATCTATTGTCTATTGTCTATTGTCTAAAGTGCTGGAGTAACTCAGCAGGTCAGGCAGCATCTCAGGAGAGAAGGAATGGATTCCTTCCCTCCTGAGATGCTGCCTGACCTGCTAAGTTACTCCAGCACTGCTTAGTTAAGGGATCACTCCACTTTCCCATTCAATTGTGCTCAACAGGGTTAGGGCGACAAGTGCGCTTGCATCACAGCTGGCAACCGGTTAGGGTCATGGAGTCATAGAGTGATGCAGTGTGGAAACAGGCCCATCGGCCCAACTTGCCCACACCAGCCAGCATGTCCCAGCTACACTAGTCCCATCTGCCTGTGTCTGCACTACTATTTTTTTTTTTTGAGTATGTGTGTGTGTGTATGTGGATATATATTTATGTATATATATATATATATATATATATATATATATATATATATATATGTGTGTGTTTGTGTGTGTGTGTGTGTGTGTGTGTGTGTGTGTGTGCTTGTGAATACGTGTATATATACACACTGAACTTTTTTGTCTCTTGGTTTTCGTATTGCTCACAGTGCACTATGTTTACATATTCTGTTGTGCTGCAGCAAGTAAGAATTTCATTGTTGTATCTGGGACATCTATAGACTAAAACTCTCGTTTGTTTGTTTGTTTGTTCCTGAACTGCAGCCAAAACGGTACACGATAGCGCGACAATTTTAGGCCCACCTTACTCACCGTCATCCCTTTGGTGCTAATGGAAGAAGTTTAATTGAAATCGGTGTTATATTTTTTAAGTTATTCACATTTTAAAGTTTAAATCTATCTCCTAGGGAGGGAAGGGGGAGGGGGGAGGATAAGGGGGGTTGAGGGGGATGGAGTGGGGGGGGTGGAGTGGGAGGGATGGAGTGGGGGGAAGGGGAGAGAAGGGGGAGGGAAGGGGGAGGGGAAGGGGGAAGGGAAAGGGGGAGAGGAAGGTGGAGAGGAAGGGGGAGGGGAGGGGGGGAAGGGGAAGGAGGGGAGGGGGGAGAGGGTGCTGCACCAATGCAGGAGAGGTTTGGGCCCAACGGGTCCACTTGGTCTTGTATGACAATAAAACACTCTCGACTTGATTCTTGATCCCTCCAAACCTGTCCTATCCATGTATCTGTCTAACTGTTTCTTAAATGTTGGGATAGTCCCAGCCTCACCTACCTCCTCTGGCAGCTTGTTCCATACACCCACCACCCTTTGTGTGAAAAAGTTACCCCTCAGATTCCTATTAAATCTTTTCCCCTTCACCTTGAATCTATGTCCTCTGGTCCTCGATTCACTTACTCTGGGCAAGAGAGTTAAAAATTTAAGATGAAGATAGACACAAAAACCTGGAGTAATTCAGCGGGACAGGCAGCATCTCTGGAGAAAAGGAATAGGTGACGTTTCGGGTCGAGACCCTTCCAGAATTTTGCCTATATTCAGCTCTAGGGGGAGATTGTTTTTGTCTTCGTTTTTGTTGACGAGCCTTCTCAGGAAATATAGTGGTGCTAAATGTAACAATTTCACGTGAACTTCAGAATTTATCTTCCCTTTAACAATTTAACCCATCAAAGTTCGGAGCATCAGTGCTAGTGGATCCACGCTCCTAGAAGGGTTACTTGTGAAGGTGATGCAATAATATACAAATAAATATAACATTTTACACCTCGAGAACAGATCCTTCGGCTCACCAAATCACCACTGAGTCCTATTTTATTCTCCACATATTTCCATCAGCTCTCCTCAGATTTTACTCCTCAGCTACACATAACAAGCAATTTACTGTGGCCAAATAACCCACTGTCATGCATGTCTTTGGGATGTGGAAGGAAAACGAGAAAGCACGGAGGGGACCCACAGAATCACGCAGAGAACTTGAATTCTCATCATCTCCCCCCTTGGGCAGCTTACAATCCAGCGGTATGAATATTGATTTCACTAACTTCAAGTAACCCTTGCTCTCCCTCACTCTCCGTCCCTCCCCCATCCTGGTTCTCCGACTGGCTCCTCCTGATTAAATATTACTGACTGAATGCCGCATTGTCACCTTCCCCTCAGCTAACAATGAACCATTCTACATTTCCTTATCAACATCCGCTTTGATGTGTCGTTTTCACACCTTACCCTTCCATATCTCTAGACTCCCTCTCCCCTGACTCTCAGTCTTGAAGAAGGGTCTCGACTTGAAACGTCACCCATTCCTTCTCCCCGGAGATGCTGCCTGTCCCGCTGAGTTACTCCAGCATTTTGTATCTATCTTCGGCGTAAACCTGCATCTGCAGTTCCTTCCTGCACATTCCGTGACCTTCCCCCTGATCCTGCTATTCGTCCACACTCGCGGTAATATATCGTGGCCAATTAACCTGCCAATCTGCACCTCTTTGGGATGGGGGGAGGGAACTGCACCATCCAGAGTGAACCGGCGTGATAATAGGGAGAACACACAAATTCCACTCGCACAACACCAAAGATCAATATTGAACCCAGGCTGCAGGAGCTGTGAGTCACAAAAGACTTACTTCACCTCTGCAGTTAGAATGTACAATATTATGTCTCACATTGTCAGATGAAGTAAATTCCTTTGAAAAAGAGAAAATGAAAAGAAGAGCAAAGAAGAGAGTAGAAAATAAAACAGGCTCATAGAACAGAACATGAAATTATGTCAATAGAACAGAAAATGATGTCAATCGCACAGATTTGACTGTGAAAATGGCTTGCCCCAGTATTAAACCTGTGATTGTCATTAGGTCCTGCCTGCATTTGTTTCCCTTGTGAACGAGAGCTGTGCCTTTCACGAGCCTGCACTGGGTGACTGGATAATATTGCCGAAGCCAGGACCAATGATCCAGAGACGTGAGTTCAGACTTAGCAAGGCAGTTGGGAAAATTAAATCGAGTTAATGAATTCAACAAGCAGCGAGTTCAAAAGCAAAGTTAGATTGACACTGTGAAGCCTGGACCAGTGAACCACAGGGAGAAAACTGGCTGACAGCACGGCTGAATTGGAACCTCCCATGCTCAGCCAAGCGGAGAAGTCCAAAATGACCTTGCGATCAGATGCAAGAGGAACCAGGTGCACATTGAATACAGCTCTTATGGTTTATGCCCACCCTTTGAAAAAGAAGTGCAGACAAATATAGAAACATAGAAACATAGAAAATAGGTGCAGGAGAGGGCCATTAGGTCCTTCAAGCCAGCACAGTCATTCATTGTGATCATGGCTGATCATCCACAATCAGTAACCCGTGCCTGCCTTCTCCCCATATCCCTTGATTCCGCTAGCCCCCAGAACTCTATCTAACTCTCTTTTAAATTCATCCAGTGAATTGGCCTCCACTGCCTTCTGTGGCAGAGAATTCCACAAATTCCCAACTCCCTGGGTGAAAAAGTTTCTTCTCACCTCAGTTTTAAATGGCCTCCCCTTTATTCTTAGACTGTGGCCCCTGGTTCTGGACTCCCCCAACATTGGAACATTTTTTCTGGATCTAGCTTGTCCAGTCCTTTTATAATTTTGTACATCTCTATAAGATCCCCTCTCATCCTTCTAAACTCCAGTGAATACAAGCCCAGTCTTTCCAATCTTTCCTCATATGACAGTACCACCATCCCAAGGATTAACCTCATGTTAATAATGAGATGTAATGTGTGATGTACAATAAAACTCTAATAGAACTCTATCAGAACTCCCAATGCTTTGGCATCTGGCTTACCAGGTAATGTTTGTCACGCTCCCTTTATACTCACCAGGTACTCATGATGAATGAGTACTTTGTTGTCACATGTGACAAGTCCCAGTGAAATTCTTTGTTTTACATACCCAAGGTATGCAAAGTGTTACTACAGAAAAGGCACCGACAAAGTAACGAAGTATCCCGCGTCAGGTCCTCCTTCGTTCTCCCCCCTTACCCTCTCCCCCTCCCTCCCGGCGGTTCTCCCACTCTCTCCATTGTTCTCCCCTCCCCTCTCATAGCGGCCTCCTCCATGCTGGGTCCCCTTTTGTTCCCGGTGGCACGACCTCCGGCTTCCACGACACCCGTCCTCGACCACTGGCACTCTCGCCGACCTCGATGACCGCAGCACCGACCTCCTCGACGATCGCTGACTGACCTCCTCAACGACCACCGCCAGGTCCACTCCTCGACGACCACTGCCAGGTCCACTCCTGACGCCTCCATAGCGCCGACCCAGAGTAGAGTCCGTCCAGGGGGCTCCATCAAGCCAGAGCCCTTCCACGGACCGCTGGGGCTCCGTCGACCAAGACTGCCCGTGCTCGTTCGGCTCCCTACGTTCCTGTCAGACCTCCTCCGTTCCCATCCAGCTTTCCGACGGAGCCTCCGACGGTTCCACACCGAACAAGCTCCAGGCGGGTTCGGCCGTCAGCCAAGCCTTCAGAGGCCTTCTCGGTGGGCATGGAGACCGTGGAGCCTCGATAAAGGCCTCCAGCCAGGTACCCAGTCCGCAGTCACTGCTCGCCGCATTTCCCATCCTCCCTTCCATTGAAGTGGCTCCTCACCATCCAGAAACAGAACATGCCAGCTCGCGGACACCTGAGGTTGGTCATCAGTGCTGATGTGGCACAATCCAGCTCATTGACTGGTGACACATCCAGGATGAAGGTAACCATTCCGTCCTGCAACATGAGTGCTTAATACACTCATAGGTTTGGTACAATTCAAAAGGAGGGCAAAGAACAGTTCTGCCTCTAATTGAATACATGAAACCTGTCATAAAATATTTTTTACATTTTATTTTAAAAATACACTTATATGTAATTATGCATGTTTCAACAGACCCAAACCAAAGTTATATTTAAAGGCACTAATAGTATGGTGTAATCAAATTATCTGAAGAAGGGTCTCGACCCGAAATGTCACCCATTCCTTCTCTCCAGAGATGCTGCCAGTCCCGCTGAGTTACTCCAGTATTTTGTGCTTATCAAATACTCCTCCTGTTAACTGGTGTGAAATTTGTACATAATGTAATAACGGTTCCATACTTGATATTTTTTAAGAAGGGAACAATTGTAATGCACTGTCAGTCAATGTTCTAAATCAAATAAAATGAAATCCTCTTGTCACTGTGCTAAATGAAATCAAACACATTCTGTAGCCTTAAGTAAAAAGTAATCTAATTACAAAACAAAAACAATAATTTTCAGTCACAATGTTACACATATTGCATTGTATTCATAAGCAAAAGATAAGAATCTAATCGTCAATGAATCAATGTAAAGACACAGTCCTTGCATTTGGCAAGGGAAAATAGCTATGTGGTGAAATGATTAAAATACCCATATGATTTGGTTCTGATAATGGTTCTAATTTCTGTTGCTAAGCCACATAACACTGTACCTGGCAGAGTTTACTTTCCAATTACCATGCTCATTTGTTTTAGCATGCACAGGGAACCTTGCCAATAGTATTGTTTACTTCACCTGATACCTCTTTTTTTTTCTTTTGCCATGGTAGTCATCTTACATCAGAATACATTTTCTTTTGTTTAAAGGAAGACAATTAAAAACTGAATGAGTAAAGACACAGAGTGTGGGTGCCTTTGTGCTTGAACACATGTGGCATTAAAAATATGGCTGCTGCCGCCTGTAGATGGCTGAATAATTATGCCGCACGGTAAGGTGTCCAGGCAGCAGTTTACAGCATAGAAATTACCCTTCCCTTCCTCCGTACTTAGATGCAGAGTGGCATCTATATACTAAAACTCTCGTTTGTTTGTTTGTTTGTTCCTGAACTACAGCCAAAATGGTACACGATAGCGTGACAATTTTGGCCCACCTTACTCACCGTCGTCCCTTTGGAAGAAGTTTCATTGAAATCGGTGTTATATTTTAAAAGGGGGGAGTGGGGGGAAGGGGAGGGGGAGGGGGGGAGAAGGGAGGGGGAGGGAGGGAGGGAGGGAGGGGAGGAGAGGGTGCTGCACCAATGCAGGAGAAGTTTGGGCCCAACGGATCCACCTGGTCTAGTTCATATAATGTGCTCCTTTGTAAAGGGTCAATTGCCTTCTTGTGGTCCTGTGGTAATTAACTTGAGACGTGACACTTCGTTGTCTGATGAGAAGGGTCTCGACTCGATAAATCACCCATTCCTTCTATCCAGAGAAATTACCTGTCCCGCTGAGATGCTCCAGCATTTTGTGTCTATCTTAACTTGAAGATAGTTCCATAAATTTAGAAGGTGGTTAACCTACGCGAATATTATCATTTCTGTACTTCTGAGTAACTAAAGATGATGTTTATTCACAAAATGCTGGAGTAACTCAGCAGGTCAGGCAGCATCTCAGGAGAGAAGGAATGGGTGACGTTTCGGGTCGAGACCCTTCTTCAGACTGAAGAAGGGTCTCGACCCGAAACGTGATTCTTGGGTGATTTATCGAGTCGAGACCCTTCTCTTCAGACAACGAAGTGTCACGTCACAACCTGAAACATCACCCACTCTTTCTATCCAGAGATGCTACCTGTCCCGTTGAGTTACTCCAGCATTTTGTGCCTATCTTTGGCGTTAACCAGCATTTGCAGTTCCTATGTACACGTAACTTCAAGTTAATTACCACAGGACCACAAGAAGGCAATTGACCCTTTTCAAAGGAGCACATTATATAAACTAGAAGGGTCTCGACCCGAAACGTCACCCATTCCTTCTCTCCTGAGATGCTGTCTGACCTGCTGAGTTACTCCAGCATTTTGTGAATACCTTCGATTTGTACCAGCATCTAGCAGTTATTTTCTTACAACTAAAGATGATGTGTGATTTCAGATTCCAGTGAATACCTCCAATGCCCTTGCGTGTGCCCAACAACTGATCGTCTACACTGAGGACGCAGCAAGCTTCATGGATATGATGGATGTCATTTTTGTGGCCAGAATGATTCAGAAACTTATCATCTTCGTGGATCGAGTCAAAGATGTAAAGTATCTGATTGATGAATTCCACTTACATGTCACTTTATGCACCTGTTTTTGATCATTTCTCAACTTCCTTTTCAAGTTATTGGATTGTGCTTAAACGGTGATTTCTGGAAGCTGATTCCAGATTCTATTCTTTTCTGATGTTGTGGCGGGTGTGCAATAGGGGCCGGAACGAAGGTGAGGAGCCAGACAAACTCCGCAGAGTCTTTTATTACACACAGCACACTACGCACCGCTTCAGTGAGAGCCTGAAGACTGAAAACTAACCCCTGAAGGAAACCCCATAGTCCCTGAGGAAACCCTTAAGCCCCTGAGGAAACCCCATAACCCATGAGGAAACCCCCAAACCCATGAGGAAACCCCGTAGCCCCTGAGGAAACCACATAGCCCCTGAGGAAACCCCATAGACCCTGAAGGTAACCCCGTAGCCCCTGAGGAAACCCTGTAGCCCCTGAGGAAACCCCGTAGCCCCTGTGGAAACCCTGTAGCCCCTGAGGAAACCCCATAACCCCTGAGGAAACCCTGTAGCCCCTGAGGAAACCCTGTAGCCCCTGAGGAAACCCTGTAGCCCTTGAGGAAACCCTGTAGCCCCTGAGGAAACCTCATAACCCATGAGGAAACCCAATAACTCATGAGGAAACCTCGTAGCCCCTGAAGGTAACCCCGTAGCCCCTGAGGAAACCCCGCAGCCCCTGAAAGAAACCCCATAGCCCCTGAGGGAAACCCCGTAGCCTGGGCCGTCCCAGGATCTGTCCATCACAGTGCCGAGGGGTTCGATGTGGGAGTGGCCCGACCCTTGGGAGCCGCCACAATGTGATCTTAAATGTTAACATTTTGTTCACTCTTTCACTGATTGGAGCAAACAGCCTATTTCATGAATTCATGAACCTGAGGAATTTGATCTTGTAAGCATTTAGCACCCACTCCTCTACACACTTGCTAAAGAAGTTCAGGTCTCTTTCAGTTTGGTAATCAGTTCTCTTTCAACAGCCTCTCTCAAATAAATCAACTAGTGCACCAAAAGAATAACTCACTACCTCCGAGATAAAATGTGAAACCATATGTCCGACCAGTGCCTATCTCTTTGTGGAATACGTGAAACATTGTTTGCTTCTGTCCCACTTGAGTCTCTTCCCTCACTTTTTTTTCTGATAAATCGATAACTGTTTCCTGCTCACACATTGAATGTAAAAATTCCGTTATTTTTGCTGCCAAGTTCCACCCTTCTCTTACCTTCATGAAGTACCTCTCCAACTTGCCACTCAAGTTTCTCGATGACTTTATCTCCATTTCAGAGAACATGCTGAAAGTCGCTATCCAGAAAAAGTCCTCGGTCACTATCCAGAAAAGGTCCACTGACTCCAACAGATATTTTGACCACCCAACACTGTGAAACAAGAAGACCGTATTGGGATCCCTTCAGTTTTTCCAAGTGTATTGTTGATGCCACTTTCCACACTGATATGTATTCCCTTTTCCCCAGTTATGGATTATCCTCCATCCTAATTGATAATGTCAGTTCCATTTCCTGCATTTCCAATCACACCCCTTCTCCTGCCCAAAACATGGATAGAATTTCTCCTTGTTCTCATCTTGCACCCCACCAGCTCCACGTTCAATGGATCATATGACCCATCTTTCCTCTCCGCTTTCAACATTCCTAAAAGACAGTTCCTTCCTCGACATCCTAATTAACTATTGCATTTCCATTAGTACTCAAGTCTTTCCCAGTTCTGGTGAAAAGCCATTGATCTGACTCTATTTCTGTATTCAAGGTTCTGACCTGCTGAGTATTGTCTGTGTTATTTCATCAAGATTATGGCCAATCTGCAATTTAATTACAAATGCCCACTTTGCCCCATATCCCACAACAACATTCATCAACAGAGATCTATCAATGTCAGTTTTAAATTCACAATTGACCGAGCGTCAACTTCTGTTTGCTGAAGTTCAGGTTTCTATCACTTATTGCACATCAAAGCTAATTTCACTCCACAAGGTTATGTCTCCAATTTGTAGATTCTTCAACAGCATCAATGGTTTCTCTCAACTCTACCAATTCCCCTCAAAGTCAATCAGACCAGTTTAGTTTTTAAATTCCAGTTATAACTCTTATTTGTGTAAATGCTCCTCATTATTTTAACACTCTAGGTCCAAGTACCATTCTGTCTGATCTTTGATCTTTAGGTGTAGTGCTCAGGAATATATGCAGAATTTCAACTGAGCCCACATTGAACATGAATTAAAACACATTTAGATATATAAGTTAGAATTCCATTTAGCTTTTTTTTTTGGGGGGGGGGGAGGTTATATTTGTCCATGCACTTTTGATAACCAATATATGTGGATTCCAAACTGACTTTGCAGTCGAAGAACTTTGTGAAGGGAAAAGTGAAATTCGATTGAAAGTCTCCATAAATAAAGAGGAGGTACCTGATGCTTAAACAGGCTTAAAGGTGAATAAATCTCCAGGTTCAGATGGGATTTATCATATCATATCATATCATATATATACAGCCGGAAACAGGCCTTTTCGGCCCACCAAGTCCGTGCCGCCCAGCGATCCCCGTACATTAACACTATCCTACACCCACTAGGGACAATTTTTACATTTACCCAGCCAATTAACCTACATACCTGTACGTCTTTGGAGTGTGGGGGGAAACCGAAGATCTCGGAGAAAACCCACGCAGGTCACGGGGAGAACGTACAAACTCCTTACAGTGCAGCACCCGTAGTCAGGATCGAACCTGAGTCTCCGGCGCTGCATTCGCTGTAAAGCAGCAACTCTACCGCTGCGCTACCGTGCCACCCTTATCCCAAGCAATAAACAATCTGCTGGAGGAGCTCAGCTGGTCAATGGGGGGAAATGGGGGGACAACCGTGAGGGTGGTGGGGGGAAGAACAAGGAGGACCCGGCACGGGATATTTTGTAATTATGTCGGCGCCCTTTATGTGGCGACTCTTTGCATACCTTGGGTGTGCAAAACAAAGAATTTCACTGTGACTTTTCACATGTGACAATAAAGTTTTCATTCATTCATTCATTCATTCATTCATTCATTCATTCAGGAATTGGTAACATTTTGTGTCAAAACCCAGCATCAGGACCAAGAGCGGAGGAGGATATCTAGTATAGGGGGTAATTGATGCTTTGAGGAGGGGAAAGGATGATGAGTAGATGGAGCCATGAAGGGGAGAAGGAGGGCAACGTTGGGAGACAGAGGGAGCTGAGTGGTAGGTGGAGGCAGAGCAAAAAAGAGGTAGGTGGAGCTAGGTGATTGGAGGAGAGGGTGAAGGTAGAGACTCTACCGGAGGGTGAGAGGCACAAACACAAAGGCTACTAGAGATGGAATCTGATAACAAGGAAGGTGATAATGGGCAACAAACAATCTGCTGGATGAACTCAGTGGATCAAACAGCATCTAGTTGATGTTTTAAATTGATACCCATCATCAGGACGGTGAAAATGAGAACCATCAGATGAGAGGCGAAGGGCAGATGGAATCAGAGGCGAATGGGGAATGGGGACACGGGGATGGTAGAAGCCGGTAGGTAAAGTAAGCATTGTTTTTTTGATTGAATGCCTTTGACTAAAGGTGTTCCACATGGATCGGTAGTAGGAGCCAGGCTGTTTGTTAGGAGTGGGAGGATAACACAAGGGGGTGATGGTGGATGTAGGAAGGGGGGGGGGGATGGGAAGGACTGGAGGATGAGAAGGAGAGAGAGGTGAGAAGAACATACTGAAGGTGAGGATTATCAGAAATTGGAGAATTCAATAATCAAACTATTAGGTTGTAGTCTACCCAAGAACTAGGCAGAATATGGGGTATTGTTCCTCCAAGGGAGGAACAGAAAGAGGTCGCTGCGGCTGTGGAGGAGATTTTTAAATCTTCACTGACTTTAAGTGAGGTACCAGATGACTGGAGGATGGCAAATGTGGTCCCCCTTTTCAAGAAGGCCAGCAGGAAAAAGGCTGTCAGTTACAGATCTGTGAGCCTAATATCAATAGTGGGGAAGTTATTCGAAAAAAAGTCTACAATCACTTAGAATGGTAGGACCAGGTCAGAAAAAGCCAGCATGGTTTTGTAAGGACAACTCATGTCTGAGTACTTTCATTGAATTTTTGAGGAGGTAATGAAGTGTACAGACGAGGGCAGTGCAGTAGATGTGATTTACATGGACTTCAGTAAGGCCTTCAGCAATGGGATCCAGAGAACGTTGGTAAATTGGATTCAAAGTAGGCTTGGAAATAGGAGACTGCGGCTGATCATCGAGGGTTGTTTATTTGATCGGATAGCATTGACTTGTGGTGTTCCACATGGATCAGTGGTAGAACCGTTGCTATTTAACATATAACATATATAACATATAACAACTACAGCATGGAACCAGGCCTGTCCGGCCCTACCAGTCCACGCCGACCATTCTCCCTGACCTAGTCTCATCTACCTGCACTCAGACCATAACCCTCCAATCCCCTTCTATCCATATACCTATCCAATTTACTCTTAAATAATAAAATCGAGCCAGCCTCCACCACTTCCACCGGAAGCCCATTCCATACAGCCACAACCCTCTGAGTAAAGAAGTTCCCCCTCATGTTACCCCTAAACCTTTGTCCCTCAATTCTGAAGCTATGTCCCCTTGTTGGAATCTTCCCCACTCTCAAAGGGAAAAGCCTACCCACGTCAACTCTGTCCGTCCCTCTCAAAATTTTAAAAACCTCTATCAAGTCCCCCCTCAACCTTCTACGCTCCAAAGAATAAAGACCCAAACTGTTCAACCTCTCTCTGTAGCCTAAGTGCTGAAACCCAGGCAACATTCTAGTAAATCTCCTCTGTACCCTCTCCATTTTGTCGACATCCTTCCTATAATTTGGCGACCAGAACTGCACACCATACTCCAGATTCGGCCTCACCAATGCCCTGTACAATTTCAACATTACATCCCAACTTCTATACTCGATGCTCTGATTTATAAAGGCAAGCATACCAAACGCCTTCTTCATCACCCTATCCACATGAGATTCCACCTTCAGGGAACAATGCACAGTTATTCCCAGATCCCTCTGTTCCACTGCATTCCTCAATTCCCTACCATTTACCCTGTACGTCCTATTTTGATTTTTCCTACCAAAATGCAGCACCTCACACTTATCAGCATTAAACTCCATCTGCCATCTTTCAGCCCACCCTTCCAAAAGGCCCAAGTCTCTCTGTAGACTTTGAAAATCTACCTCACTATCAACTACTCCACCTATCTTAGTATCATCTGCATATTTACTAATCCAATTTGCCACACCATCATCCAGATCATTAATGTAAATGACAAACAACAGTGGACCCAACACAGATCCTTGGGGCACTCCACTGGACACTGGCCTCCAACCTGACATACAATTGTCAACCGTTACCCTCTGGTATCTCCCATTCAGCCATTGTTGAATCCATCTTGCAACCTCACTATTAATACCCAACGATTTAACCTTCTTAATCAACCTTCCATGTGGAACCTTGTCAAATGCCTTACTGAAGTCCATATAGACAACATCCACAGCCTTGCCCTTATCAATTTCCCTGGTAACCTCTTCAAAAAATTCAAGAAGATTAGTCCAACATGACCTTCCAGGCACAAATCCATGTTGACTGTTTCTAATCAGGCCTTGATTATCCAAATAATTATATATATTGTCCCTAAGTATCTTTTCCATTAATTTTCCCACCACAGACGTCAAACTAATAGGTCTATAATTGCTAGGTTTACTTTTAGAACCTTTTTTAAACAAAGGCACAACATGCGCAATGCGCCAATCTTCCGGCACCATCCCTGTTTCTAATGACGTTTGAAATACTTCCGTCATAGCCCCTGCTATTTCTGCACTAACTTCCCTCAATGTCCTAGGGAATATCCTATCAGGACCTGGAGACTTATCCACTTTTATATTCTTCAAAAGTGTCCGTACCTCCTCTTCTTTAATCCTCCTAATTTCCATCACTACTCTACTTGTTTCGCTTACCTCACATAATTCAATATCCTTCTCCTCGGTAAATACCGAAGAAAAGAAATTGTTTAATATCTCCCCCATTTCTTCCGGCTCAGCACATAGCTGTCCACTCTGACTCTCTAATGGACCAATTTTATCCCTCACTATCCTTTTGCTATTGACATATCTGTAGAACCCCTTGGGGTTTACTTTTACATTACTTGCCAAAGCAGCCTCATATCTTTTTTTCGCTTTTCTAATTTCCTTTTTAAGATTCCTTTTACATTCTTTATATTCCTCAAGAACCTCATTTACTCCCTGCCGCTTATATTTATTGTATATCTCCCTCTTTTTCCGAACCAAGTGTCCAATTTCCCTGGAAAACCACGGCTCTTTCAAATTATTATTCTTTCCTTTCCACCGAACAGGGACATAAAGACTCTGTACTCTCAAAATTTCACCTTTAAATATCCTCCATTTCTCTATTATATCCTTTTCATAAAACAACAATTTCCATTTCACTCCTTTTAAATCCTTTCTCATCTCCTCAAAATTAGCCTTTCTCCAATCCAAAATCTCAACCCTTGGTCCAGATTTGACCTTCTCCATAATGATATTGAAACTAATGGCATTATGATCACTAGACCCAAAGTGCTCCTCAACACATACCTCCGTCACCTGACCCATCTCATTTCCTAACAGGAGGTCCAACACTGCCCCTTCTCTGGTAGGCACCTCTACGTATTGCTGCAAAAAACTATCCTGCACACATTTTACAAACTCCAAACCATCCAGCCCTTTAACAGAATGTGATTCCCAGTCTATATACGGAAAATTGAAATCACCCACAATCACCACTCTGTGCTTACTACTAATATCTGCTATCTCCTTACATATTTGCTCTTCCAATTCTCGTTCCCTTATTTGGCGGTCTATAATACACCCCTATAAGTGTTGCTAAACCTTTCTCATTTCTGAGTTCCACCCAAACAGCCTCCTTAATCGAGCCTTCTAGTCTGTCCTGCCAAAGCACTGCTGTGATATCCTCCCTGACAAGCAATGCAACACCCCCACCTCTTGCCCCTCCGATTCTATCACATCTGAAACAATGAAATCCTGGAATATTTAATTGCCAATCGCAACCCTCCTGCAACCATGTTTCACTGATCGCCACAACATCATACTTCCAGATGTCAATCCAGGCTCTAAGCTCATCCACCTTTCTTACAATGCTCCTAGCATTAAAATATACACATTTAAGGGACCCATCATTTCTTATTCTCAGTTTATTTCTTTTCCCTTCTTTCTCTCCTACATATTGGGTCTGAGTGTTTCCCTTTTCTGCCTCCTGCCTCACACACTGCCTATTAGCTATCTGTGTTTGAGTCCCTCCCCCCAACCGTACTAGTTTAAAGTCTCCGCAGTTATTTTAGCAAATCTCCCCGCCAGGATATTGGTTCCCCTCGGGTTCAGATGCAACCCGTCCTTTTTGTACAGGTCATACTTCCCCCAGAAGAGGTCCCAATGATCCAGAAACTTGAAACCCTGCTCCCTGCACCATTTGGAATATATATAAACGATTTGTATGTGGATGTCGGAGTCATGCACGTTTGCAAGTCGTGTAAGTTTGCAGGTGATATGGAGATTGGAGGTGATATGGAGATTGAAGGTATTGTCAACAGTGTGGAGGGTAGTCTTAAACTACAGGGTATTATTGATGTATTGGTGAAATAGGCTCAGAAATGGCAGGTGCCTTTAATCCTGATAACATAGCAACATAGAAACATAGAAAATAGGTGCAGGAGGAGGCCATTTGGTCCTTCAAGCCAGCACTGCCATTCATTGTGATCATGGCTGATCATCCACAATCAGTAACCCGTGCCTGCCTTTTCCCCATATCCCTTGATTCCACTAGCCCCTAGAGCTCTATCTAACTCTCTTTTAAATTCATCCAATGAATTGGCCTCCACTGCCTTCTGTGGCAGAGAATTCCACAAATTCACAACTCTCTGGGTGAAAAATGTGCTTCTCACCTCAGTTTTAAATGGCCTCCCCTTTATTCTTAGACTGTGTCCCCTGGTTCTGGACTCCCCCAACATTGGGAATGTGAGATAATGCATTTTTGGAGTAATAATGGGACAAAGACATTTTCAATGAATGGTAAGGGCCCAGGAAGCATTCAGGAACTGATGGACCTTGGCACACAAGTCCAAAGATCCCTGAATAGTTGAAAGTCATGTTTGTAACCAAGCAATTTTTGTGTCAATTACTACTTTCTGTATCTTCTGAATGGCTGCTTTGTGCCACAAGTTAAATTTTAGGTAAATTTGTGACATAGAACTTTTCAGAATCCATCCATCCATCCACACCAGAAACACTCCAATATTGTGTAATTGGTGAAAAAAGGTTCTGTATTAGCAATTTTAACAAAGAGCATTTCATACATTTATCAGCAGCTTTAAAGTTTCAAGCTGGAATGGTAAGCTATTTAAGTTTTTTAAGTCAAATCGGCCCCTGGCAGTTAATTATGTTAATATTGTTATCTGAGCAAAGCTAGCCTTGTTCAAAATGAATCACTAAAAATGATTGCACGAATTTCCAAACTTCAGTGCCTTCAGAAAACAGTACGATAACGTATTTAAAATTGCTGGAAGAACAATATATCAATCAGTATCTTGGGAATCATTAGTTGGCGTAATATTTTGATGGAACAAAACTTTGAAATGTTGTCAAATTGAATTCCACCCATTTTAAAAAAAAGGCATTTATCTTCATTGATCCACCATTTTAATGTTGCGGATGATTAGAATCTCAAAATAACATAGGTCAGGCAAGCTGAATTTTACCAAGTTATACATCTTTATCTTCTAACGGGACTTTCTGATTGTTTAATGTAACCAACAAAAGCTAAGTTGATCACTTGAAGAAAAGAGTTTACTGGCAGAAAATCAGGAGGAAGCATTTTTAGAAATTCCGCTATTAAAATCGTCCTCATAAGAAGTTTTTTCATCATTGAACTAGTTGTAAACCCATGGACACCACGATTTTGGAGACAAATTGAAATATTTACAAATACATTCCTCGGGAAAGACTGGCAGAGCACTTGGTTGGAGAATTGTTTCTGCAAAAGGAAATTAATTTCAGATTTTTCAGCTTGTGATATTGAAGCGGGCGTGGAATTGCAGATATTGGTTTACAAAAATAGACACAAAGTGCAGGAGTAACTCGGTGGGCCAGAATGCATCTGTGCATAGGTGGCGTTTTGGGTCAGATCTCTTCTTCAAGCTGAAGAAAGGTCCCAACCCGAAACATCACCGATCCATGTTCTCTGGAAATGCTGCCTGCTTCGATGAGTTATTCCAGCACTTTGTGTCTTTTGTTGTCCAAGTGCTTCATGTATCCCGCTGAAGCACATAGAATACACAATGATAAGCTCCATTCTTCAGCGATGAGCATTTTACGCCCTCCTTTAAGCCACTCACATAGTGTGTGCGCCATGCAGAGGAAGTGATCTCTGAACCTCTCTTAAGGAGATCCTTAATTACAGGAAGGTTTATTATTGCAAGGGGGCTGATTGTTCTTGACAGGTCTGCACTTTGGAGTAGCAGGAAGTAGTTCATTTCTACAATGAACTGAAGGCCAGGATATTTTTGTTGAAATATGGGAACCTTGCAAGTGCATTTGCTAAGCATTCAACACAACCCGTATGAAGTATTGTTTAGTCCACCAACCCAGCAGCCGGCAACCCAATAGAACGAACATTATATTTTACAATTTGAGGTAACCCATGCTCCTTTCTCTCTCCTTCAAATCCACCAGGTTCTCACAAAAACGCCCCCATCTTCCAGCATCCTGTCATCCAGTTTTGTTCCCTTCCCCCACCTGGTCCCATCTGGCCATCATCCACATACTTAACCCTTCATCCTTCACCCCTCCCCCTCCCGATGTGTCCATTTGCCCCTAATCCCTCCCCTGTCTGGTTCTACTTACCACCTTCCTTATCAAATTCCAGCATTTACAACCTCTTGCATCTACACATCACCTTCCAGATTCTATCTCTACCTCCATCCTCTTCTCTCCTCCCTCCATCTGTCTCGGTCTCCCTTTTTATCTCTCTGCTTATCTGTATTTATCACCCACCAGTCACTGTCTCCCAATTTCATCTCTTACCCCTCCGCCACTTGACTCCATTCATCACCCTCCTCATCTTATCACCCTCCTCACCTCCATTCATCACCCTGCCTGCCCTTGCCTCATCGCTCATTCTTATCTCATCACATTGACTATCTCTCCTCTACACCCACAGTCCTGATGCTGGGCCTTGGCCTGAAGCTGACTACCCTTTTGCTTCCACAGATATTGCTTGACCCGCAGAGATCCTTCAGCAGTTTTTTCTTTGCTCCAGGTCTACAGTCTCTTGTGTCTTCCTTCGGAGACAGAACTAATGTGCATTCTTGCTTATGGGGAAACTGGCAGTCCCTGGACTTGCAGCATATGTCTGGTGACTCACAGCGAGCACATCCTGCCTCTTTACTCTCCGCCAGCATCTCTGGAGTACCAGAGTCACAACTGGTGCCCGGATGTGTTAGGTGCTTTGATGGTGCAGTATCATGCTTTGATGAGTATGGGTGTCAGGGGTTATGGAGCAAAGGCAGGAGAATGGGGTTGAGAGGGATAGATAGATCAGCCATGATTGAATGGAGGAGTACACTTGAAAGGCCAAATAGCCTAATTCTGCTCTTAGAACTTATGAACCTACCATGTACAGTTTCTGCTGGGTTATTAGGAAGTGCCTGTGCAGGCATTCCAGGAAGAGTGATTATTTTGGACCTTCTGCATCTTCTCCCCCCTCGGCTCCATCCATGGACCCAAACAGTCTTTCCAGGTGAGGCAGATGTTCACCTGCACCTCCTCCATTGTATCCGCCCTTCCAGATGTCAACTTCTCTACATCGGCGAGACCAAGTGCAGGCTCGGCGATCGTTTTGCTCAACACCTTTGCTCAGTCCGCCTTAACCAACCTGATCTCCCGGTGGCTCAGCACTTCAACTCCCCCTCCCATTCCCAATCTGACCTTTCTGTCCTGGGCCACCTCCATTGTCAGAGTGAGGCCCAGCGCAAATTGGAGGAACCGCACCTCATATTCCAGTTTACACCCCAGCGGTTTGAACACTGACTTCTCTCACTTCAGATAGTCCCTGCTTCCTCTCTCTATCCCCTCCCCTTCCCAGTTCTCCCACTAGTCTTCCTGTCTCCGACTACATCCTATCTTTGTCCCGCCCCCTCCCCTGACATCAGTCTAAAGAAGGGTCTCGACCCGAAACGTCACCCATTCCTTCTCTCCCGAGATGCTGCCTGACCCGCTGAGTTACTCTGGCATTTTGTGTTTATCTTCCAGATTGGAAATGTTTGGCTGTTTGGTAGTAAGTAGAAAATGAGAAGCAAAATGAGAAACAATTGCATCATGATCCTTCATGATTTTCAGCCACTGCTTATAACTTGTGTGGCGGTTGACACAGCAATTGCCAGCAAACACACCTACATACCTCTGCATTGTTAGATGCAGTGAAACCCATTCCCAGTATTTTATTTTAACTTGTTTGTACAAACTTCTTGCGCAAAGTGAAAAAGTAGTAATGTGATTTTTAATCTGTTCACCCAAGAGTGTGTATGTGTGTGTGCGTGTGTGTGTGTGCATGTGTGTGTGTGTGTGCGTGTGTGTGTGTGTGTGTGTGTGTGTGTGTGTGTGTGTGTGTGTGTGGTGTATGTGTGTGTGTGTGTGTGTGTGTGTGTGGTGTGTGTGTGTGTGTGTGTGTGTGTGTGTGTGTGTGTGTGTGTGTGTGTATGTGTGTGTGTGTGTGCGTGTGTGCGTGTGTGTGTGTGTGTGTGTGTGTGTGTGTGTGTGTGGTGTGTGTGTGTGTGTGTGTGTGTGTGTGTGGTGTGTGTGTGTGTGTGTGTGTGTGTGTGGTGTGTGTGTGTGTGTGTGTGTGTGCGTGTGTGTGTGTGTGTGTGGTGTGTGTGTGTGTGTGTGTGTGTGTGGTGTGTGTGTGTGTGTGTGTGGTGTGTGTGTGTGTGTGTGTGTGTGTGTGTGCGCATTGGGAAAAATGAATACTAGAAAGGATTAGTGATTATGCAAGATTGTGACTACGGTTGATTGTTGTAAGAAGTAGTGCACAAAGCAAAGTTCAAATTCTTTTTCCAGGTGCTTTTTATTTTGTTTTATTATGTTCACTGACTTAATGAACATAAGCACTGGGCCTGTACTCGCTGGAGTTTAGAAGAATGAGGGGGGACCTCATTGAAACGTACAGAATAGTGAAAGGCTTGGATAGAGCGGACGCGGAGAGGAAGTTTCCACTGGTGGGATAGTCTAGAGGTCATAGTCTCTGAATTAAAGGACGTTCTTTTAGGAAGGAGATGAGGAGGAATTTCTTGAGTTAGAGTGTGGTGGATCTGGAATTCTTTGCCACTGAAGGCAGTGGAGGCAGTCAGCCACTCATTAGCTCCATCCAACATCGCCCATCTTTCATACAATTGGAACAACGGACCAGGAACTCAACTAAACCAATCCTTGAATTATATAACCATCCAGACCAACTAAGACTGTTTCAGCTACTCACTGTACCCCAGAATCATCCATGTTTGGAATCTTTTGCCACCGCATATAAAATCTGCTGCTGACTGTAAATCTTTTAAACTGTTGCTTACAAACACTAAATTTTAAATCTGCAATTGCATGCACGAGGGACTGCACGTTTATAGCCCAACAGCGGCAGTTGGTGCAGTATCAACAAGACAAGACAAGATTTAATGCAGTGATAGATAGATTCTTGATTAGTACGGGTGTCAGAGGTTATGGTGAGAAGGCAGGAGAATGGGGTTAGGAGGGAGAGATAGATCAACAAACATTGAATGGCAGAGTAGACTTGATGGGCCGAATGGCCTAATTCTGGTCCTATCATTTATGATCTTATGATAATGTGCTTATGGAAGGACATTGAACATCTCTCTACACAGGAATAAATCCTAGGCTCCTAACTCTGGCTTTCACTTCCCTGGCAACATCTGGCTACTGCTAGGATGGTTTACTGAGTGTGTAGAACTTCTCATTTCATCTCTACTACCCGTGGTGCAAGAACAGAATACCGTATTAGGCCAGGGGGACACTGTAGGCCCCGACGCTGTAGGTCCCAACAGTTTAGGTCCCGACAACCTAGGTTTCCGATATCTTAGCTCCGGACAGTCTACATCCAGAGGCCCGGGTGCCGCCTGACGGAGGTTGCATAGCAACCCGCTTCCCGGCCCGGGCGGCCACCATTGGTGGAGCGGGAGCACGTGGCCGCTGGCTGGGTGACGTCATGTGGCCCTTCGAGCCAGCACCACCGTTCAATGTGATCATGGCTGATCATTCTCAATCAGTACCCCGTTCCTGCCTTCTCCCCATCTATCTATCTAGCTCTATCCAGCTCTCTCTTCAATGCATTCAGAGAATTGGCCTCCACTGCCATCTGAGGCAGAGAATTCCACAGATTCACAACTCTCTGACTGAGAATGTTTTTCCTCACCTCCGTTCTAAATGGCCTACCCCTTATTCTTAAACTGTGGCCCCTGGTTCTGGACTCCCCCAACAATGGGAACATGTTTCCTGCCTCTAACGTGTCCAACCCCTTAATAATCTTATATGTTTAATTGTAAATACAACTCCAGAAAAGCAGTCTGCATTATTCTACACATAAGCAAAAAAATACAGCTAAGGTGCTACTTATTGCAATTCATAGCAATAGATGCACAGATAAGTTTATTTTGTCAATGTAATCAGGGCAAACAGAAATAGTGTGCAATGCACTATCATTTTAACGTATGATTTTCCAGATTAGAGAAATTCCCACAACAAAGTTCTTTAAACTCTTATTTGCCTGTGGCTGTCCACATAATGGGCCTTGAATGTTGCTTTTGGTGTTCACTTACTTGTGCAAACAAAAGAGGATATTGTCTTTAAGCTGAGCACAGGATGTTTGACTTGGCCTGTTCTGAACAATCCTTCCAGCTCTGGTTTAACAAAGGTGGAGAGCCTAGCACACGGAGTGGCTTGAAACCAAATTATATATTGGCATTTCTTTTGGAAGAAGAAATGGGATTTGAAAAAAAATCTTCTGACATTTCTCCGGCAATTACTTTCTGGCAAACTGGAAACTTGTTTTTTCATGATTAAACTCCAACAAAACATTCTACCGATCAGCCCAGTTTAGAGTAAAGTCAGCAAGTTTTAAATAACAGTGATAAGATTGGAATTCATTCATTGAATTTTTTTTCCTGTTTTTCTTCTATTTGGAGTAATAATTTTGTTCACGTGAAGAACGAAAAGTGACACAAACAATTGTGCCCGAGTGCAGCACATTTCATTGCTGGAAGAAACCACACTACCGTCAGCAGAGAACCAATCTCCTTCTTAAATGTGTTCCTGCAGCATTTGTGAAATAAAACCATCACATATCTGGACCTGCTGTGAAACCCTTCAAATCAGTTAGGGAAAAATTGTAAAATAGATCACAGTAACTAGGACAAAGCTGTAGGATGTGCAGTTCTCAGGTCTGAAAGATTTCCCAGGAGCTTTGACTGCCCCTTTCAAGATCTTTATATTACTGTAATTGCAGTATTTCACGTGGACCAAAGTCATTGTCTCAGGTCCCCACTGAGTACTCTATTCCCCAGTCATCATCCACCTCCCTGCCGAGCCACAGTCAGATACTGAGCCACACTGTTGCCAACCACACTATCTGATTTGACCCGGAACTGAACTTGCGACAGAGAGCAACGCAGCACAGGAACGAGCCCTTATCTATGCTAACCATGATGCCAATCCAACATCCCATCTCTCTGAACATGATCCATTTCCTTGTATTCTGGGTCTGTTCATGTGTTTCCTAAAATGTCTCTCATATGTTGCTGATCTATTTGCTTCAATCACCTTACCGGCCCGGTGGTATGAACGTTGACTTCTCCAACTTCAGATAGCTCCTCTGTCCCTCCCTTCCCCTCCTCCTTCCCAGATCTCCCTCTATCTTCCTGTCTCCACCTATATCCTTCCTTTGTCCCACCCCCGACATCAGTCTGAAGAAGGGTCTCGACCCGAAACGTCACCCATTCCTTCTCTCCCGAGATGCTGCCTGACCTGCTGAGTTACTCCAGCATTTTGTGAATAAATCGATTTGTACCAGCATCTGCAGTTATTTTCTTATATTACCTGGCAGCATCATGCAGGCACCTACCTACCACTCTGGGCAAAAAACACATTACACTCTTTTCCTTTAAGCATTCCCCCTATCACCATAAACCTATGATTTATAATATTTGGCATTTCCACCTTGGGGAAAAAGTCTCTTGTTTTGTTCTCCATCGCTTGCTACGTTGTCATTCTGCAAGTCAGCTGCTGCTGGGAACTTCCAGCATTATTTGTCACCTCTTGCATGGCTGTGGATTTGCTATGTTTCTAATGTTTTTTGCACTAATGTCCTGTTGTTTGCACAGTCTTCTTTCTTTTAGAAATGTGATGCATAATTGATGTAAAATTGATGCATCATTGTTTTTTGTGCGGTTTATGTGTCTGTGATGATGCAAGATTTTTCACTGTGTCTGCACCTTGCCGTACGTACTCATGCATATATTAATAAACTATGAGCTACGAGGAGGATGCCATGAGGCTGCAGGGTGACTTGGATTGGTTGGGTGAGTGGGCAGATTGCATGGCAGATGCAGTACAATGTGGATAAACGTGAGGTTATCCACTTTGGTGGCAAGAACACGAAGGCAGATTATTATCTGAATGGTGTCAGATTAGGAAAAGGGGAGGTGCAACGAGGCCTGGGTGTGCTTGTACATCAGTCATTTAAAGTCAGCATGCAGGTACAGCAGGCAGTGAAGAAAGCTAATGGCATGTTGGCCTTCATTGCGAGAGGATTTGAGTTTAGGAGCAAGAAGGTCCTACTGTAGTTGTACAGGGCTTTGGTGAGACCGCACCTGGAGTATTGTGTGTAGTTTTGATCTCCTAATTTGAGGAAGGACATTATTGCTATTGAGGGAGTGCAGCGTAGGTTCACCGGGATGGCGGGACTGACATATGATGAAAGAATGGGTCGACTGGGCTTGTATTCACTGGAATTTAGGATGAGAGGGGATCTTATAGAAACATATAAAATTCTTAAAGGATTGGACAGGCTCGATGCAGGGAAAGTATCCCGATGTTGGGGGAGTCCAGAACCAGGGATCACAGTTTAAGAATTAAGGGGTAGGCCATTTAGGACTGAGATGAGGAAAAACTTTTTCACCCAGAGAGTTGTGAATCTGTGGAATTCTCTGCCACAATAGGCAGTGGAGGCCAATTCAATGGATGTTTTCAAGAGAGAATTAGATAGAGTTCTTAAAGGTAGCGGAGTCAAGGGATATGGGGAGAAGGCAGGAACGGGGTACTAATTGTGGATGATCAGTCATGATCACATTGAATGGTGGTGCTGGCTCGAAGGGCCGAATGGCCTACTCCTGCACCTATTGTCTATTGTCTATTGATGGCTCCCACTGATTAGCTCTTAGGGCTAAAGAAATCAAGGGATATGGGGAAAAAGCAGGAACGGGGTACTGATTTTGGATGATCAGCCATGATCATATTGAATGGCGGTGCTGGCTCGAAGGGCTAAATGGCCTACCCCTACACTTATTTTCTATGTTTCTAATTCGACTTGGCTCAGCTGTTCAGATACTCTCCAGACCTTCTCCATATCTTAACGTAAACCGTCCCATTTATTTATAACTTTCAAATTTGCGGATCCTCAATGACTTGATTCAAAGCCTCAGTTTCAAGATTCTCAAACCTGTGTACAAACCCTTTTGCAGCTTCAGCCTCCATCTGTAATCTTCTCTAGCCTCAGAAAGCTCAGCACTCTGTGACACTCTATTTAAGGCTAATGGACAGAAGTTGGACTATTAACCTCACCATTTACAACTGTGTCAGATACCTTAGCCCCATTCTTCTTGAAAGGTACTGTGCTTTTTTCTCTCCTTTAAAAGCTTACCTCTTTGACCTATTGTGATCACAAATCCTAATGTATCTGTATGCATCCTAATAAGCATGTATTTTCACATGGGCAGCTTGCAACCCATCGGTATGACTTCAATAACCCTTGCTTTCCCTCTCTCTCTGCCCCCCCCCCCCCCCCCCCGCCCCATCCAAATTCTCTGACTAGTTCTACTGTCCTCCTGATTAAACATGACTGATTGTATGAAGGTAGACACAAAAAGTGGTTTGCACGGTGTGTAGATTTGATATGAGTAGATTTGAGGAGAAGTTGGACAAATAACTTTGGGACTGAAAGAGAGTGAGTCCACTCTATACAGGACACAAACATATTCAATTAAACAGAGCATAACCTGAAAAACTTGCTTTAACATTGCAAGACATCTCGGAAGTGCTTGGAAAGTGAATTATTTGAAAATAATTAGGTTTATATGCTTAGGATAGACACATAATGTTGAAGTAACTCAGCGGGACAGGCAGCATCTCTGGAGAGAAGGAATGGGTGACGTTTCAGGTCGAGACCCTTCTTCAGGCTGATTGTATGCCTCGCTATCACCTTCCCCTCAGCTAACCATTCTACATTTTCCTACCAGCATCTGCTTTGATCTGTCATTTTCACACCTTACCTTTCCATTTCTCTAGACACCCTCTCCCCTGACTCTCAGTGTGAAGAACTGTCTCCGAATGTCTTGGAATGTTAAAGCAAGTTTTTCAGGTTATGGTCTGTTTAATTGATTACGTTCATGTCCTGAAAGGAGTAGTCATAGAAACATAGAAACATGGAAGATAGGTGCAAGAGTAGGCAATGCGGCCCTTTGAGCCAGTGCCGCCATTCAATATGATCATGACTGATCATCCAATATCAGTACCCCGTTCCTGCTTTCTCCCCATATCCCTTGATTCCTTTAGCCCTAAGATCTATATTTAACTCTCTCTTGTAAACATCCCGTGAATTGGCCTCCACTGCTTTCTGTGTCAGAGAATTCCACAGATTCACAACTCTCTGGGTGAAAAATGTTTTCCTCATCTCAGTCCTAAATGGCCTATTCCTTATTTTTAAATTGTGACTCCCTGGTTCTGGACTCCCCGAACATCGGAACATTTTTCCTGCATCTAACCTGTCCAATCCCTTCAGAATTTCATATCTATATACTAAAACTCTTGTTTGTTTGTTTGTTTGTCACAGCCAAAACGGTACACGATAGCGCAATAATTTTAGGCCCACCTTACTCACCATCGTACCTTTGGTGCTAATGGAAGAAGTTTCATTGAAATCGGTGTTATATTTTTAAAGTTATTCACATTTTAAAGTTTAAATCTATCTCCTAGGGAGGGAGGAGGGAGAGAGGGAGGGAGGGAGGGGGGTGGAGGGAGGGGTGGAGGATAAGTGGGGTTGAGGGCGATGGAGTGAGGGAAGGGGGAGGGGGAAGAGAGTGGGGGAGAGGGGAGTGGGAGGAGGGAGGTGGGGGGAGGGGAGGGGAGGGAAGAGGATGGAGGGAGAGGGGGAGGAGGAGGGGGGAGAGTGGAGGGCGATGGAGTGGGTGGGGAAGGGGAGGGGGAAGAGAATGGGGAGGAGTGGGGGGGAGAGGGGAGTGGGAGGGAGGGGGGTGGGGGGAGGGGAGGGGAGAGGTTGAAGGGAGAGGGGGAGGAGGGCGGGAGAATGGAGGGGGAGAGGGGAGGGGGTGGGGGGAGGGGAGGGGGGAGGAGGGGTGAGGGGGGAGGAGGGGTGAGGGGGAGGAGAGGGTGCTGCACCAATGCAGGAGAGATTTGGGCCCAACGGGTCCACTTGGTCTAGTATTTCTAGAACAGTCACTCTCTTTGAGCCTCACAGTTATTTGTCCAGCTTCTCCTCAAATCTACTCCTATCAAATCCACACTCCGTTCAAACCACTTTTTTCAGTCCTGAAGATATTTCACACGTTCAACAGCTGAAGATAATCCATTTTTATTTCCTTTTCATCACGCTGAACTCAGGAATGCAATGGAGAATTTAGTACTTGCCTGAATGCTTGCAATCGCAGCAGCTCTCGAACTCAAGATCAGCTTGTATTGATTTCTTTATTCACCTCTTGGATCTTTTGAAATGGGGAAAATATATTTCTTTATGTGTTCAGAAAGCAGGTTGAATAATATCATTCCCACTTCAGGCAGCAGATCTAAAGAGTGTCTTCAATTCAATCCTTGAAATTGGCTGGGGCTGAAATGATTGCTATTTTCCAGTATTCATGTGCTCCCGAATAACCACAATATCCCATGAAAGTCAGTCATGTGCCCTCGTTACATTTGCTTGCAACTCCAGACAATTTTGTTTCCTGACACTGCATTGCGTTTATTTTATTATTATTCTAAAATGAGGTTAAGTATATAGAGCAGAGTTGCCGATTTTCGCATCATTTTCAGAGAAGCATTTTGCATTGTGAAATATCCTAAAAAGACAAATCTCATCTGTTACGTCAGGAAGGTGTTACAATAAAATATTTATAATATTACGGTAGCGCAGCGGTAGAGTTGCTGCTTTACAGCGAATGCAGCGCCGGAGACTCAGGTTCGATCCTGACTACGGGTGCTGCACTGTAAGGAGTTTGTACGTTCTCCCCGTGACCTGCGTGGGTTTTCTCCGAGATCTTCGGTTTCCTCCCACACTCCAAAGACGTACAGGTATGTAGGTTAATTGGCTGGGTAAATGTAAAAATTGTCCCTAGTGGGTGTAGGATAGTGTTAATGTACGGGGATCGCTGGGCGGCACGGACTTGGAGGGCCGAAAAGGCCTGTTTCCGGCTGTATATATATGATATGATATGATATGATATGATACACCAAAACCATCAGCCAAATATATCAGCCGAAACATTATGACCTGATGAGCCAAAACATTATGACCACCTGCCTAATATGCTGTTGGTCCTCCGTGTGCAGCCCCATACGCAGCAGGGTGCGATGCACTGTGTATTGTGACACATTCCTCCCGTGACCACCATTAAAGTTTTCTGTGACCTGTGCCACAGTCGACCATCTGTCGGTTCGGACCAGACGGGATAGCCTTCGTTGCCCTCGCGCATCGATTAGCCTTGGGCGTCCAACACCTTGTTGCCGGTTTGTGGTTTGTCCCTCCTCGGACCACTGTCGGTAGGTACTCACCACTGCTGACCGGGAGCACCCCACAGCCAATAGACAATAGATGCAGGAGTAGGCCATTCAGCCCTACGAGCCAGCACCGCCATTCAATGTGACCATGGCTGATCATCCACAATCAGTACCCCGTTCCTGCCTTCCCCCCCCCCATACCCCCTGACTCCGCTATCATTAAGAGCTCTATCTAACTCTCTCTTGAAAGCATCCAGAGGATTGGCCTCCACTGCCTTCTGAGGCAGAGAATTCCACAGATTCACAACTTGCCGTTTCAGAGATGCTCTGTCCCAGTCGTCTGGCCATAACAATTTGGCCCTTGTCAAAGTCGTTCAGGTCTTTACTCCTGCCCATTTCTCTTGCATCCAACATGTCAACTTCAAGAACTGACTGTTCACTTGCTGCCTAATATATCCCACCCCTTGACAGGTGCCATTGTAACAAGATAACCCCAATGTTATTCACTTTACCTGTCAGTGGTCATAATGTTTTGGCTGATCGGTGTAGATGAAAGGAGATGGGGGGAAAGGAGGGGAGGGATAGCGTGGATTTCTTTCTCCCTCCCTCCCATCCTCGGTACCCTTCTACCGATATCCCTCCCTCTGGCTTTACATTTCACTCCACTTCTCTCCTTACCTGACACCCCTTTGTCACCTTTTCATCTCTAGCCTTTATCTACCCGGCTTTCAGTCGAAACCCCTCTCACTTGTTTTGACCTGTCGTTTGCCAGGCTTTGAATTGTCCCCATTTCTTTTCCAGCTTTCTCCCCCCCCCCCCTCCCCCCCCCCCCCTCCCCCCCCGACCACCACCCCCACCACAATCAGACTGCAGAAGTGTCCCAATGCAAACCATCCTCTCTGTCCTTTCCTTCCGCAGATGCTGCCTAAGCACTTTGTGTTTTGTCCCAGTGATGATGCTGGTGCATGACTGGACAATATTGTCATCTTTCCAATCACTTGTGCGGCCTGTGCCATCCGCCCACTCAAAGAAGAACCCTCTGAGCAAGTTCTTTAAGTTCGGCACAAAATGCTGGAGTAACTCAGCGGGACAGGCAGCATCCCTGGAGAGAGAAGGAATAAGTGACGTTTCGAGTTGAGACCCTTCTTCAGCTCTCGACCCGAAATGACCCCCATTCCTTCTCTCCAGCAATGCTGTCCGTCCCGCTGAGTTACTCCAGCACTTTGTGTCTATCTTTAGTGTCAACTAACATCTGCAGTTCCTTCTTACACAAAGTTCTTCAAGTTATTGACTTACCTAGCTCGTAATCAATGCCCCCCCCCCCCCCCACCCACTCCCACCGCCCTCTCTCCTCTTGGCAGCAATCCACAACCTTAGCAAGTTGCTGATCCCACCCACTCTGTGTAGTTAGGAACTGCAGATGCTGATTTACACTGAGGATAGACACAAAGTGCTGGGGTAACTTAGTAGGTCAGGCAGCATCTCTGCAGAAAAAGGACGGGTGACATTTCGGTTTGGGACCTTTCTTCAGACTGAAGCAGGGTCCCGACTCAAAACATCACCCATTATTTTTCTCCAGAGATGCGTTCTGACCGGCCGTGTTAATCCAGCACTTTGTGTCTATCTTCGATCCCACTCATTGATCACCTGATTCCCACATTCTCCACCCTGATCTGGCAAAAACACAAATGTCACTTATCCACATTCTCCAGAGGCTGCCTAACCTGCTAAATTACTCCAGCACTTTGTGTCAATAGACAATAGACAAAAGGTGCAGGAGTAGGCCATTCGGCCCTTCGAGCCAGCACCGCCATTCACTGTGATCATGGCTGATCATCCACAATCAGTAACCTGTGCCTGCCTTCTCCCCATACCCCTTGATTCCACTAACTCCGCTATCATTAAGAGCTTTATCTATCTCTCTCTTGAAAGCATCCAGGGAATTGGGCTCCACTGCCTTCTGAGGCAGAGCGTTCCACAGCTTCACAACTCTCTGGGTGAAAAAGTTCTTCCTCATCTCTGTTCTAAGTGGCCTACCCCTTATTCTTAAACTGTGGCTCCTGGTTCGGGACTCCCCCAACATCGGGACCATGTTTCCTGCCTCTAACGTGTCCAATCCCTTAATAATCTTATATGTTTCAATAAGATCCCCTCTCATCCGTCTAAATTCCAGTGTATGCAAGCCTAGTCACTCCAGTTCTTCAACATACGACTGTCCGCCATTCCAGGAATGAACCTCGTGAACCTACGCTGCACTCCCTCAATAGAAAGAATGTCCTTCCTCAAATTTGTAGACCAAAATTGCTCACAATACTCCAGGTGCGGTCTCACTAGGGCCCTGTACATATGCAGAAGGACCTCTTTGCTCCTATACTCAACTCCTCTTGTTCTGAAGGCCAACATTCCATTGGCTTTCTTCACTGCCTGCTGTACCTGCATGCTTATTTTCAGTGATTGATGAACTAGGACACCCAGATCTCATTGTACTTCCCCTTTTCCTAACTTGACACCATTCAGATAATAATCTGCCTTCCTGTTCTTATCACCAAACTGGATAACCTCACATTTATCCACATTAAACTGCATCTGCCATGCAGCTGCCCATTCACACAACATGTCCAAGTCACCCTGCAACCTCATAGCATCCTCTTCACACTTCCATCCTTTTGCATATTAGCCTGTATCTGCAGTTCTTCGTTCCCCCCCCCCCCCCCCCCCCCCGACTAGACCTCCAGCACTGCATCCGAGACTCACTGCTCCCACTAGATCCATCCCAGCCCCATCCAGCAGTCCCACTTCTCTAATTTGACTCCCTCCACACGAACAATTGACATTCCACCTGGTTGATACTCTTCCCCGAAGGCTCAGCAGCCCTTAGAATTTATGATCAGCGCCCAAAAATTTGGCCAGCTGCACACAACTGTCTCACGTGCCTTTGCTCGTTCCAACCAAATTCTGGGTCCTGGCGTATCAGCATTTTTCTGTATGCATCTGCCTTGGTCAAAGTAGTCACTGGTGGCAGTGCTGTTAAAGTAACCCTAACATGTTTCTCCAGTGCATCCTGATATCCTGCATTCTGTAATCGGATGGTCACATCGCACAGTGAACCGGCACACAGACCTACTTGAACTTTATACTGTTTTAAAACTGTTTCTAATTTTGTTTCACTGGGTTGTATAAATTTATACTGATTAGCCAATTAATTTATTGCATCGTATGGATGGTGCATTCCCAATCTCGTTGTACCCCTGTACAATGACAATAAAGATATATTGTATTGTATTGTATCGTATTGTATCATCACCTGTAAAGGAGATGGTTCTGGAGGACATTGAAACTAATTCCTTAGCCGTGTACACCATTAAATTCACAAAGCATTAGAATACAGTCATTCAGGCAACCCACAAACTGACAAGTTCCTGGTTTAAAACTTCTAATTGATGGGTAGAAGCCCAGAGTCCGGTGGTGTGCCAGACATTGCAGCTATGAAGGTAGACACAAAGTGCTGGAGTAACTCAGTGGGCCAGGCAGCATCTTTTGGAGAGAAGGGACGGGTGACGTTTCGGGTCGAGAACTCTGGTTTTGTATCTTTCATTATATATGATTGTCCAGATTATCTTCTAATCCGTGTCCTCTTTAGGGTGCGCAGAAAACAAATCTGGGACGTTTGTTGTCCAAGAGCATCCTTTCGAAACCATCTATAAACCTCAAATGTAATGCAGTAATTCTCTGCCCAAGCTTAGATCTTGTGCTGATTATCCCGTTTGCTGGAAGGGGCTGCTTGATTATCACGTTATGAACTGAGTTGAACACTTTTTAACTGTCAGCAACTGAGAGTTGAACTGAGTTGAACACTTTTTAACTGCCTGTTTTCCTGGACATAGAAACATAGAAAATAGGTGCAGGATGAGGCCATTTGGCACTTCTCCCTATTGTGATCATGGCTGATCATCCACATTCAGTAACCCGTGCCTGCCTTCTCCCCATACCCCTTGATTCCACTAGCCCCGAGAGCTCTATCTAACTCTCTTTTTAATTCATCCAGTGAATTGGCCTCCACTGCCTTCTGTGGCAGAGAATTCCATAAATTCACAACTCACTGGGTGAAAAAGTTTCTTCTCACCTCAATTTTAAATGCCCCTCCCTTTATTCTTAGACTGTGGCCCCTGGTTCTGGACTCCCCCAACATTGGGAACATTTTTCCTGCATCTAGCTTGTCCAGTCCTTTTATAATTTTATACATTCCTATAAGATCCCCTCTCATCCTTCTAAATTCAAGTGAATACAAGCCCAGTCTGTCCTATCTTTCCTCATATAACAGTCCCGCCATCCCGGGGGTTAACCTCGTGAACCTACGCTACACTGTCTCAATAGCAAGGATGTCCTTCCTGAAATTAGGAGACCAAAACTGCACACAATACCACAGATGTTGTCTCACTAGGGCCCTGCACAACTGCAGACAATGGGGCGGCACGGTGGTGCAGCGGTAGAGTTGCTGCTTTACAGCGAATGCAGCGCCTGAGACTCAGGTTCGATCCTGACTATGGGTGCTGTACTGTACGGAGTTTGTATGTTCTCCCCATGACCTGCGTGGGTTTTCTCCAAGATCTTCGGTTTTCCCCCACACCCCAAAGACGTACAGGTTTGTAGGTTAATTGGCTGGGCAAATGTAAAAATTGACCCAAGTGGGTGTAGGATAGTGTTAATGTGCGGGGATCGCTGGGCGGCGCGGACCCGGTGGGCCGAAGGGCCTGTCTCTGCGCTGTATCTCTAAATCTAAATCTAAAGAAAGATCTCTTTTTTTTTTTTTTTTTTAACTTTTCAAAGACTTTATTCAGCACAATCACATGATACATCACATCAAAACCACATTCAGAGGTTACAAAACATCAAGTAATCATTATAATACAATGTTGCCTTCATTATTTACAATGCTCTCAACCCCCCGCGGTGACCAGCGCCCACGGAAGGCCTCCAGAGTCCCTGTGGACACCGCGTGTTCCCTCTCTAGGGTCACACGCGCACGGACGTAGGCCCGGAAGAGGGGAAGGCAGCCGACTCTGGCAAGACCATCGACCGCCCGCTGCCTGGACCCGCGAATGGCCAACTTGGCCAGGCCCAAGAGCAAACCGACAGGGAGGTCCCACCCCCCCGAACGACCCTCCCCACCCCCTGCCTTGTGTCCAAACACTAGAATCGTAGGACTAAAGTGTAACCAAAACTTGAGGAACAACCCCTTCAGATATTGGTACAGGGGCAGTAACCTCTCACACTCCATATACACGTGGAACACGGTCTCTTCGTCACCGCAGAAAATACAGGCGGTCGGCGAGCCCGTGAACCGACTCAATAGTTTATTACACACCACCGCTCTGTGCAACACTCTCCACCCCAGGTCCCCGATGTAAAGGGGAACGATTCCCTTATAGAGAGACCCCCACTGAGGACCGTCCCCGTCTTCAGGTGGTAACACAGACAGAAAGAAAGATCTCTTTACTCCTGTACTCAAATCCTCTCCTTATGAAGGCCAACATGCCATTAGCTTTCTTCACTGCCTGCTGGACCTGCATGTTTACTTTCAGTGACTGGTGTACAAGGACACCCTTGTGGCACAGGAAAGCTGTCTGCCCAAGGGCAATGCCCTGAAGTGTGGGCTTCAGGTTATGAAGACTGAACGTCAGCAGCCTCAACCATTCCTATTTGTATTTTTGAATACATGTGCCAAATTTTGTATTTTCCCAATTTGTGAAAAATTGCATTTGAGGGATGACCTGGGCACAACATTCAGACTTGTAATGGGCTGAATAGCTGCCATTTGCAGCTACAAAGAAACTTGATCAAACATTGAAATTATCTTTTCCTTTCTGAATATTACTAACAGCTTTTCTTGAACATCTTAGCTTGGATTGAAAATTTCTACTTTTGGTTTGAGCATCATATAAAAAGGGAGGGTAAATTCCACCGTGCTAATAAAACAATGTAACGCTTAATTGGTACTAATGCTAATGTTTGACCAGATATCTACGACAGCTATTGACACCACTTTTTATTAAATGGTGAACCGAAGTTTAAAAGATACTTTAATTTTTCAGTTCAGTGATATGTGGAAATGAGTCAGCTAAATATAACTGTGTTTGTTTGCTCCACAGCTGGGAGAATCCATCACAGAAATCGCCAGCAACATGATGCTCGTAGATGAACACATACTGTGGATGGCCCAGAATGAAGAAAAGGCTTGCACCCGAATTGTTCAGTGTGTGGAGCTCATTGCAAACCTTGTGTTGAGCAGCAATACACAGGGCATTTCAAAGGTACTCATCAATATGCTAAAACTCTCGTTTGTTTGTGTGTTTGTTCCTGAACTACAGCCAAAACGGTACACGATAGCGCGACAATTTTAGGCCCACCTTACTCACCGTCGTCCCTTTGGTGCTAATGGAAGAAGTTTTGTTGAAATCGATGTTATATTTTTAAAGTTATTCCCATTTTAAAGTTTAAATCTACCTCCCAGGGAGGGAGGGGCGAGGGAGGGAGGGAGGGGAGAGAAGGAGGGAGGGAGAGGAGGGAGGGGTGGAGGGGGTTGAGGGGGATGGAGTAGGGGGCAGGGGAAGGGGGAGGGGAAGGTGGAGGGGAATGGGGGAGGAGAGGGGGGAGGGGTGGAGGGGTGGAGGGGGGGGGAAGTGGAGGGAGGGGAGGGAGAGGGGGGGAGGAGAGGGTGCTGCACCAATGCAGGAGAAGTTTGGGACCACTTCGTCTAGTTTCAATATCACATTTCCTTAGTTGATTCGAAAAGGATGAAGGGATTCACTCTGTTTCAAAATATTGTGCGTGTTTGAAGATGATGCCACTTCAGCTAGCAGCTGTTCTATTCATTTGTGAACATTTATGAAAATGAGTTAATGAAGCATTGTTGGTAAGGAGGAATATATTTGGTAAGCCTCTGTTCAGTGAGATGAGTCAGAAAAGCAATTCCTTCATATTTAAAAAAGATGATTTTATTTTTGCATATCTTTCATGCATTTGTTTTAACCTTCCATAAGCCATGGGTTGAATAGAACAGGCATTCCAGTATAAATGGACTCAATGCCCTGCTTTCCACTTGCTCTATGGTATAGGAGCGTGCAGGAAGGAACTGCAGATGCTAGTCTACACTGAAGATAGACATAAAATGCTGTAGTTACTCAGCGGGACAGGCAACATCTAGGGGCTCAGTCTGAAGAAGAGTCTCGACCTGAAACAATAGACAATAGACAATAGGTGCAGGAGTAGGCCATTCAGCCCTTCGAGCCAGCACCGCCATTCAATGCGATCATGGCTGATCACTCTCAATCAGTACCCCGTTCCTGCCTTCTCCCCATACCCCCTCACTCTGCTATCCTTAAGAGCTCTATCCAGCTCTCTCTTGAAATCATCCAACGAACTGGCCTCCACTGCCTTCTGAGGCACAGAATTCCACACCTTCACCACTCTCTGACTGAAAAAGTTCTTCCTCATCTCCGTTCTAAATGGCCTACCCCTTATTCTTAAACTGTGGCCCCTTGTCACCCTTTCCTTCTCTCCAGAGATGTTACCCGTCTCAGTTTAGTTTAGTTCGGAGATACAGCACGGAAACAGGCCCTTCGGCCCACCGAGTTCGCACCGACCAACGAACTCTGCACACTAGGACTATCCGACCAGCGATCCCCGCACATAAACCTGCCCTACACACATTAGGGACGATTTACAATTATACCAAGCCAATTAACCTACAAATCTGCACGTCTTTGGAGTGTGGGAGGAAACCGAAGATCTCGGAGAAAACCCACGCAGGTCACGGGGAGAACGTACAAACTCCGTACAGACAGCACCCTTGGTCAGGATGGTCAGGATCTCTAACGTTGTAAGCACTGTAAGGCAGCAACTCTACCACCGCGCCCTTTTGCCGCCCGTGCCGTCCCGCTGAGTTACTCCAGCATTTTATGTCTATCTACAGTATAGGAAATTGGACAGGCCACATGTCACAAAGGAGAAAGGTCAGTATGGGGTGGGGAAGGAGGAAGACGTTTGGACTTCATTCATGGTGGGTGAACGATGTCAGGGCTTCCAGGCTGGGCTCAGTGCATTGGAGGCAATGGTCTCAACCAGTTGTTGGCAGTGGTGATTATAAGGGGTGGAGTTAATGTGAGGATAATGCGGTGTGAAGCCAGAGGTCTTGGTTGGGTGGTGGTGAAATTAGGGCTATGGTTAGGACGGGGGATACAAAGGATACCTACTATATATTTTTTTAATTTGAAAAAAACAATCATTAAACATGTATATAGAAGAAATACAAAAACAGAACATGGTTTTCTTTACATTCACAGTGTTGTTTAGTCTATATTTTCAAGGTGTTTTCAGGTCTCTACATTTGTAATGTTAACACGGTCTATGTACAAGGCAGCATTGCTTCCTATGTGGCCTCTGGATAATACAAGTGTTTTGAGTGGTTTTTGCCCTGGGCTAAACTCCTCAACGTCTAGTTGCAGCAGGATCTTAGACTGCATTCCATCCCGACAGAGCCTTTATGTTGGCTATGCTAAGCATCAGCGCATCCTTCAGAAAGTGCTGCTGCAGCCTGGAGTGTGTCAGGTGGCAGCAATTCCTGATGGACATCTCGTTGCACTAGAAGACGAACAGGTGTTGGGCAGCGCAAAGTTGCCCAAAGTTTCACCAAGTTGATGATCTTCTAGCAACACTTGCTCTTTGTTTTGCATGTGTCCTTGGGAATAGACAATGGATCAGAGAGACCTCTGTAACACACAGGATTTATGTCGGAAGGAACTGCAAATGCTGGTTTAAGCTTTAGATGTACACACATTGCTGGAGTTACTCAGCGGGACAGGCAGCATCACTAGAAAGAAGGAATGGGTGACGTTTCAGGTCGACGCCTGAAGAAGAAGGGACTCGACCCGAAACGTCACCCATTCCTTCTCTCCTGAGATGCAGCCTGACCTGCTGAGTTACTCCAGCATTTTGTGTCTATACACAGGATTTACCTTGACGAACATACTTGCATCCTTTTCTGGACCTTCTTTGCAAATGCACAGTCCACACGAGATGAGTATAAGAAAATAACTGCAGATGCTGGTACAAATCGAAGGTATTGATTCGCAAAATGCTGGAGTAACTCAGCAGGTCAGGTAACATCTCAGGAGAGAAGGGATGGTCTGAAGAAGGGTCTCGACCCGAAACGTCACCCATTCCTTCTCTCCTGAGATGCAGCCTGACCTGCTGAGTTACTCCAGCATTTTGTGAATAAATACACACGAGATGAGTGATCATCTCATTCTCATCACAGGCAACCTGAGGACAACCTGACTTATAAATGAGACCAACCATGCAAGAGGGACTGATGGGGTGAGCCCCACTAATGCCAGCCATGCAAGAGCATTGTGCTTGTTGGTGAGTTCCAGCTGTGAGGCATTCTGCCAAATGGCTTTGATAGTCAACTGCAGATGCTGGTTTGCAAAAAAAAGACACAAAGTTCCAAAGCAACTCATCCGGATAGACAGCATCTACGGAGAACTTGGATAGGTGATGTTTTGGGTCAGGACCCTTCTTCAAACTGACTGGATTTGGGAACAAAGCTGGAAGAGAGGTTGGGTGTGGCAAAATCTGACGTGAGACTGGTGCGAGGGGTGGGGTTGATGGGCAGATGGTTGGACAAAGGCCAAAGATGAAGATACAGAAAGGTCTTTTTCTCTTTCAGACACTAGGTATTCCTTGGTCCAATTGCTCAAATTTGTAAGATTCAATCTCCCGTGGATAAAACAATGCTGACTATCCCTGATCATCCCTTATCTTTCCAAACGCATGTATCTCTTATTCCTCAGAATCCTCTCCAGTGACATTCCTACAACAAATGTGGTGCATAGCTTTCCGATGTTGTTGAAACCCTTCTTAAATAGAGGCACAACATTAACCACCCTCCAGTAACAATACCTCACCCTGTGTCTAACAATATTTCTGCCAGTTTTTTTCTCTAGTTTCCCACAGTGTCTTAGGATAAATTTGATCTGGATATATCAGTGAAGACATTGCCATAGCTTTCCCAAGTTCCTTAGTCTTAATGCCATTCTCTGAAATAAACAGAAGAGAAATATTTATTTAGGAGCTTGCACAGTACACATAGATAACCATTTTGGTTTCCATATTCTTCCTCTCGTTACCTTTTTTCCCTCGATATTTATAAAATCTCTTTGGACTCTCTTAAATCTTATCTGCTAAAGCTATCTGACTCCTTCTTATTTTCCCTCCTGATTTGCTTCATAAGCAGGCTCCTCAGTCCTCTTTCTCCCCCATGGAATGCACTTGATCCTAGCTGCCTGTACCTGAAGCACATTTTGTAGAGTACATCCATCATTCATGTGTATAATATCCGTCAAAGGCGTTCTCCCGCTCCACTGACCGGGCACGTGTCCATTCCCCTGTCCTACATGTAGTCAGTGGCATTCTTGAGCAGTGCAGGGCTATTTGATAATTTGAACTCAGGCATAGTACATGTTTGATGTGAATGGATCATCTATCCAGAACAGACCTGATCCGATTGGTGATGACCTTGGACAGGATCTTGTAATCTATGACATGGGTGCAGCGTAGGTTCACTAGGTTAATTCCCGGAATGGCGGGACTGTCGTATGTTGAAAGGCTGGAGCGATTGGGCTTGTATACACTGGAATTTAGAAGGATGAGGGGGGATCTTATTGAAACATATAAGATAATTAGGGGATTGGACACATTAGAGGCAGATAACATGTTCCCAATGTTGGGGGAGTCCAGAACAAGGGGCCACAGTTTGAGAATAAGGGGTAGGCCATTTAGAACGGAGATGAGGAAGAACTTTTTCAGTCAGAGAGTGGTGAAGGTGTGGAATTCTCTGCCTCAGAGGGCAGTGGAGGCCAGTTCGTTGGATGCTTTCAAGAGAGAGCTGGATAGAGCTCTTAAGGATAGCGGAGTGAGGGGGTATGGGGAGAAGGCAGGAACGGGGTACTGATTGAGAGTGATCAGCCATGATCGCATTGAATGGCGGTGCTGGCTCGAAGGGCTGAATGGCCTACTCCTGCACCTATTGTCTATTGTCTATTGTCTATTGGGCCACAATGTGTAGGCTATAACAGGGTTATATGCTGGTAAGAGGTGTTAGATCACTTCACCGATCCGCACTAGGATCCACCTCGCCATCCGCAGGTTGAACATTCATCGCATAGAGTCCTTGTCTTCCTCCTCCTGCTCATCCTCCTCTTCTTATTCTCTTTCTTCATTGTCAGTGATGTGTGGCTACAAAATTTACAGGACATCAAATTCTTCCAAGTGCCAGACATTGTGACTTTAGACGTGGTCATTCAGTCCTCTTTAAGTCATGCAGGAACCATTGCAGCCTGCCTGAACTTTGCGAAGGTGGTGGCTAAATATGCATGTCCAGGTGCCTCTGTGAGAATCAGGAAACAATTTGGTTGTCCAGAGAGTCTGCAGGATGTCCCCCAAGTGCTTTGAGCAAACGATTTTCCATTCTGCATAAACAGATTAATGTGATAAAAGTTCCAAATTATCTATAGACAATAGACAATAGAAAATAGGTGCAGGAGAAGGCCATTCGGCCCTTTGAGCCAGCACCGCCATTCAATGTGATCATGGCTGATCATTCTCAATCAGTACCCCGTTCCTGCCTTCTCCCCATACCCCCTGACTCCGCTATCCTTAAGAGCTCTATCTAGCTCTCTCTTGAATGTATTCAGAGAATTGGCCTCCACTGCCCTCTGAGGCAGAGAATTCCACAGATTCACAACTCTCTGACTAAAAAAGTTTTTCCTCATCTCTGTTCTAAATGGCCTACCCCTTATTCTTAAACTGTGGCCCCTGGTTCTGGACTCCCCCAACATTGGGAACATGTTTCCTGCCTCTAATGTGTCCAACCCCTTAATAATCTTATACGTTTCGATAAGATCCCCTCTCATCCTTCTAAATTCCAGTGTATACAAACCTAGTCGCTCCAGTCTTTCAACATACGACAGTCCCGCCATTCCGGGAATTAACCTAGTAAACCTACGCTGCACGCCCTCAATAACAACAATATCCTTCCTCAAATTTGGAGACCAAAACTGCACACAGTACTCCAGGTGCGGTCTCACTAGGGCCCTGTACAACTGCAGAAGGACCTCTTTGTTCCTATACTCAATTCCTCTTGTTAGGAAGGCCAACATTCCATTGGCTTTCTTCACTGCCTGCTGTACCTGCATGCTTCCTTTCAGTGACTGATGCACTAAGACACCCAGATCACGTTGTACGTCCCCTTTTCCTAACTTGACACCATTCAGATTCAGACTATTAGGTCGAGAGGGGAATGCAGATGTCGGGCAAGTTTGTATTCCCATTTACCTACCCAGGCTCAGCGGCCAAATCAAATGGAGAGGACACTGAAAAATCACCCTCTCCAAGCAGGACAACGCCAGGCAGCACCATCATCTCCCACAGATGGACGGATGCCAGAAGTCCCAAAACGTGCACATCATTCTGCCTTCAAAGGGGTTACAAGACTTCTCCCTCCAGCTGCTATTGCTAGAACATCAGGTTCTGTTCTGAAGATTTTTTTTGAGAGTCGAGCTGTTTATCGATCATATCCCCTTCAATATTCTTGTTTCTCACTTTGCCCATTCCCAACCCAACCAAAGAAGTATATCTCCACCAGCCCCTGTTTCTTTTCTATCAGATTGGTTAAAGAGATGACCAACATTCCTTGTTTAACCTATTCACTGCCATTTTGTTTTACACACACTATTGGCCATGACCTGAGTATACTCAGGGTGGCACTGAACAGGTTAAGGGCCATCTGGGAACTCATGGAAACAACAGGAAACTAGTTATTGGCTTGTGGAATAATGTTGGGAGATTAGTAGAAATCTTAAGTATTGTCATGAACATCAAGGTGTGCTGCCAGACCTGACCATAATGGGGTTTTTAAAAGTGTCTTCAATTGGAAAATCATGAAATATTCCATGGTGATACATGATGACATCTATAATGGAGTTCAAATAATTACTCCTGCATTTCAGTAAAAGTATAATAGGATTCTCGGCATTTAAAATTGATTGTTAGGCTGCACTCATTGAGTCAATAATACCATTTTAGATCAGTGCAAAAATGTGTTGAACAATTATTGCCCTGATACTTTGTTTTGTTCTCTATCTAATTCTGAAACATTCTCATCCCTTACCTTTCAGTGATCATTTTAAAAAAGCCTTAGCTGTAAGCAATTAATGAAAACTTCTTAATGATCATTCAGCTGAAACAAATACCAAATATTACAACAGGGGTCAACTTTTTGAATAGCTGCACTAATTAGGTTTTTCTTTCAAAAATACAGATTACTTTGCAGTTATGTAAATAGCATAATGTGATCTGGCCAGCTATTTGTTGACTGCATTCCAAAGATCGAGTCCAAATTACATTAAACAACAATATCGTAAATGTAATGCAGCGATTTCAATCTAAATTTGGCAGATGACCCCAAAACTCTGTACTCGGGATTGAGCTTAAAGGAGTAGTTTACAAGATGTGTAGGAAGGAATTGCAGTTGTTGGTTTACACCGAAGATCGACACAAAATGTTGGAGTAACTCAGCGGGACAGGCAGCATCTCTGGGGAAAAGGAATGGGTGACGTTTCGGGTTGAGAAAAAGGGTCTCGACCTGAAACGTCAGCCATTCCTTCTCTCCAAAGATGCTACCTGTCCTGCTGAGTTACTCCAGCATTTTGTGTCTAACCCTTACAAGATGTGATGGAGGTAGAGTGAGAAGTTCTTATGGATGTAGCAACAGATTAAAATCGGAGGTGTTTAGGAGGTGCCAGAATAGGAGCAGAACAGAAATCTCAGATGATTATAAAAAATGAGGGCATTTATAGAGATAGCGTTGGCCAAAGCCAAAGAGGGATTTCAAAACAAGGATGAGTAGATTTAACTTGAGTTATTGCTTAAACCAAAGCTTGTCAACTGTGGTGAAAGGTAAGCAGGATTTAGTGGATTTAAGGCACAGGCAGCAGTGTTTTTGCCGAGATTTTGAAGTGATCAATAAAAGTGTCAACTATTTTTTTGAAGCTTATACTGTCCTGAGTAATACTAGACATTAATTATTTGAACAAGAGTCAAAATTGTTGAAGCTATTGCTATAGTTTTGGTAAGAATTGAAAATAAGATGCAGTTTTGTGGCACAGAATTGAAGCCTGCAGGCAAAAACATGTTAGCTCCGTATTTAAAACCAATGAGAAAAGCTGCTATATATTCTTGCCTGAAGGGTTTGAATTATTCAAATGTTCACAGAAATATACATTTAAAATTGCACTTTCTCTCTTGAACCAATGCAAGTAACAACCTATAACCTCTGTGTTCTCACTAAAGGGGGGTAATTTGCATTCTGCAGGGAAGGTTTCTGTTAAATATTTCAGGCTCACAACCATGTCCCTTATTTGTTAATTCACAGCAGCCTGTGCCTCCATTTTTCTTTCAAAGCAGGCTGAGTATTAAAATGCACTTTGCATGTTAATGTCACTTTATTATTCAAGCAGCAATCATGCTAACTTGAATTTTGTTGATTGAGGTCCAAGTTCCATCAGCAAACTCTGCAGCTTGGTTGTTCTTACAATAGTAACAACCCCATTTCAGGTAATTTATCATGACCTTTTAAAATTTGTCAGAGTGAACCTTTCAGTCTCGTGTCCATGAAAGCTGAAATGAAGTAAAGGTTTAAGGCTGACTGTAAATAAAATAAACCAGTTTCTCATGCAATGTCACGCAAAGCTGAGCAATTCCTGTTCATCGTGGATGACTGCCAGCGAGCAATTAACAATGCTGAACTGGCTCCGTGAGATTGTATGGCTTTCCATGAAAGAAAAATAAAACAGAAAGGTGGTACAAGAAACGGCAAAATCTCAAGTTTAAAGTGCTGCAAAATCATATATCTGGATTATGCATCAACTTCGGCCTGATTTCACTGAAATTCCTTTTGGTCAAATATGTTCTCACCAGGTTTCCATGAATATTGCGCTGGAGACCTTCAAGATCAAGCCAGCCAGCTTCACAGGCATGACGTGCACGGCTTTCCAGAGAGTTGGTTCAAACCCAGAGAGATCTTCAATTCGTGATGTTAGTCAATGGGGCTGGGAGACTGAATCCCGTCAAGAACAGCAACTGAATTTTAAATGCAACGCGGGCAATCTTACCAGTTCTCTCGTGAATTTCCCAGTCAAGGTAAGGACGATTTGTTGTGGGAAAGGGAAGCAGGCATCCTATCACAACTATGTTTTGAAATGTCGAGATGATGCCTTTTCTAAGTAAGGAGTTAATCCTGAAAGGGCATTCTTTGCCCAATTCTGCAATTGTTCACAGATTAGGATAACTGCTAATTATAATTGACCTTTAGTTACTCGTGGTTCATAGGCCATTACTGGCTGGGTCAGTATTTATTGCTAATTCCTAACTATACTTGAGAAGATGGTATTCAGACCACACAAGTTCATCAAGGAAGTCAACAAAGTGGTTGCCTTAGTGAACTTGGTGCAGTGTGAATTGTGCAGATGTTTTACGCATGATGTCCAAGATTTTGCCCAAGGCATTGAAGGAATGATGATGCATGTGGAATTCAGTACGGTGAGTAACCTTTAGGTTTTGTTATTGTGATGTGCCTGCCGTGCTTGTCTTCCCAGGTGGGTAGAGTTCATGTATTTGAGAGGTTCCACTGAAGGAACCTCCACAGGTTATTGCAGAACATCTTTCCTTGTGCATTGTGGGTGGGAGGATGATTTGGGGAAATCTTGAGATAAGTCGTTTAGCACAGAATGTTCAGTTGATACTCAGTTCTTGGGATTAATTTATTTATATAGTTGGTCAATTTGGCTTCTGATGATCAGTGGGCCAAGACAATTATAGAGTCATTGCAGCAATCATAATGAGTTTGGAGGAAAATAACTGCAGATGCTGGTTCAAATTGAAGGTAGACACAAAATGCTGGAGTAACTCAGCGGGTCAGGTAGCATCTCAGGAGAGAAGGAATGGGTGACTTTTCGGGTCGAGACCCTTCTTCAGACTGTCTGAAGACCCAAAAAGTCATCCATTCCTTCTCTCCTGAGATGCTGCCTGACCCGCTGAGTTACTCCAGCATTTTGTGTCTACCTTCATAATGAGTTTGGATGTCAAAGACATGTTTGTTGGTTATTGCAGTCGATTGTTGCCTTCATTGCTGTAGCACTAATAGATCATTTATCAGCACAGGCCTGAGTGTTATACATATCTTTCTATATGCAGACACAGATTGCTATGTCACAAGAGCAAGGAGGTGAACTTGGACATTTATTAGTCACTGATTCTGCCACAATGGGAGTATTGACTCGAATTCCATGCACGATACAACCAGAAATATATGAAGACCTTAGAAAGAATGCAGGGGATATTTACTAGAATTATGCCAGGGGTAAGAGACTTTAGTTTTGGGCATGGATTGGAAAAACTTGGGTTGTTCTCCTTGAAGCATTTCGGTTGATAGTGGACTTAATAGTTAAACCAGGAAGCATGTAGAGAGAATAGATAAAAAAATATACCATTCCCATTTGCAGATGGGTCTAAAATAAGATTACCAAAAGTGAACTTTTAATATTTTTTTTACTTTTAATGCTTTTTAATCCAGCAAATAGTTAAGAATTTGAAATGCATAGTTGGAAATGGTTAGTGCAGACATATTCAAACATTCAAGAGAAAATTTACTATGTCCTTGAAAGGAAAAAAAAGCAACGTCATGAGGTGACTACCAGGAAGTGGAACCAGCTGGATTGCTCCTGATACAGCTAGCACAGACTCGATGGGCCAAATGGTCTCTTTCCATGTTGAAAGTATTCTGTGAGTTAATTAGCTGTGAATGGATCTGGAGAGCACAATGATCAGTAGACCAACCCTCATCTGATCTTATGATGATGGAAAGGTCATTGAGATGCTTGGAGATGGAGATCTTGAGATGGAAAGCTGGAGATGCTTGGGCCTGGGAGATGGCCCTGAATGACATCTGCAGCAATGTCCTGGGGCAAAATTGAATGACATTAAGTAAGACAGCCATCTTCCTTTGTGGAAGCTGTAACTCAAATCAGCAGACAGCTTTCCCTTGATCCCCACCAATCTTAGCTGGAAACTGCAAATGGACAAACTCGACCTTGATACCAAGTGTAATTCATGGTTGCCTCACTCCGAAATCAACCCTCATCCATTCTTTGACCCAGATTGTACTAAGATCTAAAGTCATGGAGATTCGATGGCTTCCCTGAATTGTGATCCTTGGAATTTTACTTATTAATGAAGCTGAACCGAAACTCGTAATGGTGTTAGATACTGTATGTAACATCCATAACCGTATTACATATGTAATAAAACTTCAATAAAAGTCCATTATTTTATAACTTATGCTTCTGATAATAAAGCCAAGTATCCCGAAATGGATTTTAATAGTTTTCTTAATTTGAGATTCTACCTCCAGGGATCAATATACATGTTCATATCCATATCTCCTTCTTCCTATACCCATTTAAAAATTGTGCAACTCACAATTTTCAACAGAATTTATCAGCGTACTTGTGTGTTAAATTCTATCCATGCATTTCACCAACCTATGACCTCTGACATTTGTAACTACCAACCTCATTCTTTACCACATCGATTACCACATTTGCATTCATTGAAATTATGCTCTGTGTACCAAGTCCAAGTTATTAAAATATATCAAAGAAAACAATGATCCTAATATTGTCCCTGAGAACATCACGTCAACTCTTTTCCACATTTGAGGAGGATTCTTCAGTATTGTTCTCAGCCCGTGTCCCTCAGCCAAATTTGTGTTCAAGCTGGTACTCTCTTTTATCCCACTAGCTTTAGTTTTGCTCAGTTGGTTTTCTTTAATGCCATAATTAGCTCTGATGCCAGTTTTATTCAATATTTATTGGGATGGTTCTGATTGCATTTACCCTTATTTTCTCCTTCTAAACTGCCTGTGGCAAAGTTAGCCCTGAAGACAAAAGGTCGACGGCTGATTCACCCCCTGGTCTCTGCCAATGTAAAGTTGAGAATCAGTTGGGATAATCTCGCACTGAGTTACATCACCATCCCATCACCAAAAGCTCAAATGAAACCTTTGTTTAGGAAGGAACTGCGTAGAAACATAGAAACATAGAAAATAGGTGCAGGCGGAGGCCATTCGGCCCTTCAAGCCAGCACTCCCATTCATTGTGATCATGGGTGATCATCCACAATCAGTCACCTGTGCCCAACCTCTCCCCATATCCCTTGATTCCACTAGCCCCCAGAGCTCCATCTGGGACTCTCTCTTAAATTCATCCAGTGATTTGGCCTCCACTACCCTCTGTGGCAGAGAATTCCACAAATTCACAATGCCCGTGAATTTGCTGGTTTTAGCTGAAGATAGACACAAAAAGCTGGGTTAACTCAGCGGGTCAGACAGCATGTCTGGAGGAAAGGAATAGGTGACGTATTCGGTCGAGACCCTTCTTCAGACCCTTTGTTTGTTCTCTGTCCCAGCCTGAAATATGTTTTTAATGAAACAAAAATTGATTGTTTAAATGAATAATAGTTCCAGAGCTGAGAAACAGTGAATAGTTTGGAAGTTTTATTGAATTTTAATAACTGAAAAATATTACCATTGAAAGAAAATAATAATGAAAAATATATTTGCCCAGCTAGTGGTGGGAATGTGCAATTTATCATCACCAGTGGTTGATGTGAATAGCAGGTGGCATTTAAAGTAAAGCAAACGAGGGAGAAAAGGATAGAAGGTAATGCTGATAGGGGCAGGTAGAGAAGGTTAATGTGGAACATGAACAAGATGCATTTGCGCCAGTTAGGCCCAATGGCCTGTGTTTCTACTCTACCTTCCATGTAAAAGCAGATTGCTTTCACCTTTAAGAAACATTCCATGGGTGTGAAACAGGCATGTAGGAACTGGAGAATTTGCTGTCCCTTAATCCCACCCAGTCCCAGAAAGGACCTTCCACGTGTACCTATATTTCTGTTTCTCCGCAGACTTAGCACCTGCAAGTGCTGATGTCACTTAGCATGCAACAACTCAATTTAAGTGATTGGTCTGCATGTGAATGAGGGTCGGGAGCAAAATCAATGTATTTTCTGCGATGGACGTCATGTCCAGACTTGGTATTTCACAACGGGCATAAAACTGGGTGTCCGTAAAATGACAGGGCAGCATTGATAGGTGACAGAAGAGCCTGAGGCCTGTAACCAAAACATATAAATGTTTTTGCTAATCGAGATCCTACTTAGCTGTGTAAAGAGCAGCATTTAACTTCAAGGAATGTGAGGCCGGTAGTAAAACTGGTTGATTGGATAACAAATTAAACGTAGTGCTGTAAAACTATTAAATTCATGCAGAAGAATACATGGAAGATATGCAGTGAGAGGCAAGGTTTCACACAGCATTTGCTATCAGTGATATTCTAATTAGGAGCATGGAATACAAATTAAAGAGGAATTGATAAATCAATGCAAAGTGTTAGCTTGGTTGCAGTTGTCGAGGCATTTGATTACATCCTGTTTTGGGGCATCATATACAATTCGGTTGCTATAAAATTGAGCAAAGTTGCCAAAATATTTTTGAAACGTTGCAGAGGTCATTTGCACCCAGAATCATGTGCATAACAGGACCGGTCCTTACTACCTCAGTCCTCAGCTGCTGCAAAGACACACAGAGTGCACCAGCTCCATACAGTGCAATGCTGATGAAGCAAGAATGGTTTTACCATCTGGGAGCTGCTGAAAGGTCTAAAGGAACAGCAATATGCCATGAGAGAGCAGCTCGATGTCCTCATTGAACTGAGTGATGCCACGTCTGAGCAGGTCACTGTTCTCAGTGAGCAGCACGATGCCACTCATGAGCAGCATCCTACTCTCTCAATTGACACAGGGCACATCAACAGCTCATGGTTTAGTAAGAGCAAAGGGATGCTATACATAAATAGCCATCTGTTCATCATGAACAGAGAGAGGCTACACCTCAGCGGATTGCCATCCTGCGTCAGCAGAGATAAGATAGGCAAGGACTCCTCCCGCCGTGCAGGGCCTCAGCCGTGACACCACCACTTGTTGTCCTCTTCAGACCGTGTAGAGAGTGGACTCCAAAGAGAAGAGGGAAGGTAGCAGTGACCAGGCACCAGTGATTCAGGGACTATCAGCAGGACTGAACATTGAAACGATGGCGAGGAGAGTTCCAAATGCCATCAGGTTGTTGCAATAATGTAGACGCTGTTCCCGAATAGCTCATGCGGCATGGGTTAAAGGAATCAATGCTGTTCTGTTTCAAGGACCCCTGTTTTATTTATGCAAACCAGCATTTATTGCCCCTCCTTAATTACCCTTGACAATTAGGGCTGGCACAATGACGCAGCGGTAGAGTTGCTGCCATACAGCGCCTGACACCCGGGTTCGATCCTGACCTGGGGCACTTTCTGTCTGGAGTTTGTTCATTCTCCCTGTGATCGTACAGGTTTTCTCCGGGTGATCTGGTTTCCTCCCACATTCCAAAGCCATGCAGGTTTGTACGTTAATTGGTTTCTATCAAATTGGCCCTGGTGTGCAGGGTAAAACTAGTGTAATGGTTGGCCAGTGCGGACTCAGTGGGCTGAAAGGCCTGTTTGCATGCTGCGTATCAAAACTAAACTAAACTAACTGTGATGAAAAGTTGCCATCATGAACTGCTGCAGTCTTTTTGTTGGGTGGGGAGTTCCACGATTTCAATCCTTAGGTGGTGAAGGACTGGTGTTACATTCACAAGTCAACATGATGTGCAACTTGGAGGGGAATATGCTGGTGGTGATGCTCCCATGTGCCTTCTTCCCATGTCATGCTGGTAAATGTTGTACATTTTAAAGATACGATGAGAGTAGCCTGGATGAGTGACCGCTGTAAATGTTTGTAGACAGTATAAATTGCAGTTACCCTCCCAAACTACTCTTGCAGCTCTTACTCAGCTGTGGGGAATATTCCATCACACTGCTCTCTCCACACTACGTCTTGATAATGACAGTGGAGAGTCTTTAGTGCGTCAAGGAATTACCCATTCATTGCAGGATACCAAGTCTCCGACCCTGCTCGTAGCCGCAGTCCGTCCTGCTGAGTTTCTGATCAATGGTGATTCCCAGGATGGAGATGTTGCTGGCAATAATAACGTCATTGAATGTGAAGGGTAGAAGGTTAGACTCTCTTGTTGGAAATGGACACGGCCTGCGTTCTATGACATGAATGTCAGATGATGCCTATCAAACGTTCCTTTCCGTGCTGCATGCAACGTGGGTTACCGCATTTGTCTGACGAGTTGTGAATAGAATTGAACGTTATGCAATCAGCAGCAACCACCTCCAGTTCTTGTTTTCTGTAGGTAGGAAAATTGGTGAGGCAGCTGATGATGGTTGGGCTATTATGGTTTGGACCTGTGATGATTTACCTCCAACATTCATACTTCACCATTTTCCTTTGTGTGAACTTTGATGCCAACTATTGGAGTGTTTTTCCCTTGAAGCCCATTGATTTCAGTTTTAGCCGAGCTCCTTACCGCCACACTCAGTCAAGTGCTGCTTTCATATGATGCAGTCACTCTTATGTCATCTCTGGAGTTCATCTCTTTAGTCCATGTTTTGAACAAGACTGTGATAAAATCTGGAGTGAAATGGTCCTGGTAGAATCTAAAATAGACATTATTGAGAAAAGTGATGCTGAGTGACATCTTTGACCATTTGGCTGATGATTGGGGAGTACTTAGTTGGATTGGATTTGACCTGTGAATGGTGAACAGTTTAGTTTATTGTCAAGTGTACCAAGATACAGCGACAAGCTTTTTGTTGCATGCTATCCAGTGAGCGGAAAGACAATACATGATTACACTTGAGCCATTTTCAGTGTATAGATACATGATAAGGGAACAACGTTTAGTACAAGGTAAAGTCAGTGAAGTCCGATCAAAGATCATAGTTAAAATAAGAAACATTGCTGCAGGAGTAGAGATTTAAGAGTATGGAGCGATTGTAACATGTGATTGTAGATCTGCTTCCGTGGCTAGCACGCAAATAGTCAGCTGGGTTGAGTGCCATCTTGGATGCAGTTCATACCTGAGTAATTTCCACATTATCAGAAAGATGCAACTGATGTAAGTGCTTTTGAACAGCATGGCTAGAAGCACCGCTAATGCTGGAGAGCAGGTCATTAGCACTACAAGTAGGATGTTATCCAGCCACACGGCCTTTGATTAATCTAGTGCGCTCAGCCATTTATTGATATCATGGGGAGCGAGTTGAATTGGCTTAAGACTGGTTTCAATTATGGTGGTGATCTCAGGAGGTAGCTGAGATGGATCTTTTATTATTAGGGCGGCACGGTGGCACAGCGGTAGAGTTGCTGCCTTACAGCGAATGCAGTGCCGGAGACTCAGGTTCGATCCTGACTACGGGCGCCATCTGTACAGAGTTTGTACGTTCTCCCCGTGACCTGCATGGGTTTTTTCCGAGATCTTTGGTTTCCTCCCACACTCCAAAGACGTACAGGTATGTAGGTTAATTGACTGGGTAAATGTAAAAATTGTCCCTAGTGTGTGTAGGATAGTGTTAGTGTGCAGGGATCGCTGGGTGGCGCGGACTCGGTGGGCCGAAGGGCCTGTTTCCGCACTGTATCTCTAAATCTAAAATCTAAAATGATGCACTTCCCACTGAGCATAGTTGTGAATGCTTCAGCCTTGCCTTCAGCCCTCAGGCCCCATCGTCAGTGAGAACGAGGATAACCTTGGAGCAAAAATTAAACTGCTAGAAAAAACTCAGTAGGTCAAGCAGCATCTGTGGAGGCAAAAGGATGATCTATGTTTTGGGTCAAGATCCTGCATAAAGACCTGCTGCTTGACTCACTGAGTTCTTACGGCAGTTTATTTTTTGCTCCAAATTCCACTATCAGCAGTCTCTCGAGTCTCCAGGATAATCTTGGAGTTTCCTCCTCCCGGTAGTTGTTTAATTGTTCACCATTATTCTTGATTAGATGCGTTAGTTGCGTAGAACGTCCATCTAATCTGTTAGTCATCTGACCACTTAGCATTGTGTGGTGTTTTTGTATAGATGTAGTCCAGAGTTGCATCTTCACCAGACCAACAGCTCATTTTTAGTTGCACCTGGTGTGGTTTCTGCACGCTTCAATGAACCAGGACTGATTCCCTGGATTGCTTGTAATGGTGAAGTGAAGGATAAAGCACGCCATGAGGTTACAGCGTGTCGGATGTACATTTCTAAAGCTGCCTAATAGAAACATACAAACATACAAACATAGAAACATGGAAAATAGGTGCAGGAGGAGGCCATCTGGCCCTTCGAGCCAGTACCGCAATTCATTGTGGTCATGGCTGATCAACCATAATCAGTAACCCGTGCCTGCCTTCTCCCCATATCCCTTGAATCCACTCGCCCTTAGAGCTCTATCCACCTCTCTTTTAAATTCATCCATTGAATTGGCCTCCACTGCCCTCTGTGGCAGAGAATTGCACAAATTCACAACTCTCTGGGTGAAAAAGTTTCTTCTCACCTCAGTTTTAAATGGCCTCCCCTTTATTCTTAGACTGTCCCTCCTGGTTCTGGACTCCCCCAACATTGGGAACATTTTTCCTGCATCTAGCTTGTCCAGTCCTTTTATAATTTTATACGTCTCTATAAGATCCCCTCTCATCCTTCTAAACTCCAGTGAATACAAGACTAGTCTTTCCAATCTTTCCTCAATAGTCCACGGGTTGCCCAGTGTTGAGCGACTAGATCTCTGCTGAGTCCGTTTAATTTAGCATTATTATAGTGCCACACTTATGATGGAGGGTAAGCGTGGGTTGTCAGTGGGAGTTCACAAAAGGAACCATCCCCATCCATTCATGCTTTGTTATTTTCAGCCCAAGTCATTGCGGATGAATCTGTTGAGTTCTGACATCGCCACTTCTAATGATGCTATAATGGATAGATGCATCTGCTCGGTAGATTGGCAATGAGGTAAAGTAGGTTTATTCCTCATATTGTTTCATTCACCATCACAGCGCAGACCAGTACAGCAAGACCTGGCCAATTCATCTAATACTAATGCCACCCAGCCATTCCTGATAATGGTCATGAGGCTTCCCACACCGAATACATTCTGTGCCCTTGTTACTGTCAGTGCTTCTTCCAAATGATGTTCAACATGGACAATCGACTGATTCACCAGCTGTGGAAGGACCACAGGTACTAATCAGGAGGAGGGTTGACAATGCACCAAGGGACCGCAGCACATGTTGAAGACTCAAAGGTGTACTCCTTCCTCCCTGTATCCCACTCTGGTGCCACCTGTGGTGTGGCCGGCCTGCTGGCAGAATAATTTGTACCATAGGATTGTGAAGGTGAAAAGTGGGACATTGCTCGTGAGGGACGGCACGCCGGCACAGCGGTAGTGTTGCTGCCTTACAGTGCTTTCAGTGCCAGAGACGCAGGTTCGATCCCGACCACGGGTGCTGTCTGTGCTGAGTTTGTACGTTCTCCCCCTGACCTGCGTGGGTTTTCTCCGAGATCTTCCGTTTCCTCCCACACTCCAAAGACGTACAGGTTTGTACGTTAATTGGCTCGATATAAATGTAAATTGTCCCTAGTGTGTGGAGGATACTGTTAATGTGTGGGGATCGCTGCTCGGTGCGGACTCTTTGAGCCGAAGGACCTGTTTCTGCGCTGTGTATCTAAAAGTAAAAATAATCTAAGGTATGATTCTGTGAGCATTTTTCGACCTGCAGTCCCTCTAAATTCAAGATTATTAATTGGATTTAAATTTATCGACTGCAATGGTGGGATGTGAATTTGGTTCTATCAATTGTTTGTCCAAATGATTCCAAGATGGACTAATGATTCAAATGTGTACGTGCTGCGCCACTGCCGACACATGCCCCCTCTGACAGGACGAGCCAGTGGCCCAGTGACGGCCATCCCAGACTGTTCCCTTAACCGGCCCGAGCCAGCAATGTGAAGCTGACCCCTTCAGGCAGGCCTTCTCGTCAGTCATCAAGGACGTCCGCACGGATCCAATGTGAAGATCAGCAGACTTCGAGCAGCTGGATTGCAAGCACACAGGGGACTCTGCTGCATTGGCACCCAGCCATTAAAACACACCGAAGAGCATAGTGAAATAGGAAAGTCATCAGCATGTGCAATTTCACTGTTGTAACTCCTTATATTTACACGTTTATTTCTCTTCGTATAAATGGTTCTCAGCGCACGAGAATTGTTTAAATGCATCCTCGTTCAAGACAAATAAAATCCTTCGTTGTACAAAGAACACTGGCATTTGAGGTGGCATCTGCTGGCATTGCTGCAGATTTAGCCGGAAAGGTTGCTAATGGAATGTTGGCATGTGGTGTCACCTCTGAGACGCTCACGGAATGAGTAAGTGCTGGAAGGAAGCGCTTCCTGTTAGGCTGTGAATGTCGGAAGGTGTTTTCCTCGGCTTGCCGCAGATTGTGAAATTGTCCTAATCATTTCCCTTGATGTCAGCACTATGTCCTCTTGCACAGACACAAAACACACAGTGGAGGAAAATAACTGCAGATGCTGGTTCAAATTGAAGGCAGACACAAAATGCTGGAGTAACTCAGCGGGGACGGGCAGCATCTCGGGAGAGAAAGGATGGGTGACGTTTCGGGTCGAGACCCTTCTTCAGACTGATGGACGTTTCGGGTCGAGACCCTTCTTCAGACTGATGTCTGAACAGTGATGAAGACTTCTTCAGCACATTGTACGTCTGGTTGCTCCTGGACTTTTTCATAAAGTTGATAACTTGCTCCCAAAAGCTCCAATAAGGGCCAGCATGGGGAACAAACATAGAAACATAGAAAATAGGTGCAGGAGTAGGCCATTCGGCCCTTCGAGCCTATACGCACTGCCATTCAATATGATCATGGCTGATCATCCAGCTCAGTATCCCGTACCTGCCTTCTCTCCATACCCCCTGATCCCTTTAGCCACAAGGGCCACATCTAACTCCCTTTTAAATATAGCCAATGAACTGGCCTCAACTACCTTCTGTGGCAGAGAATTCCACAGATTCACCACTCTCTGTGTGAAAAAAAACTTTCTCATCTCGGTCCTAAAAGACTTCCCCCTTATCCTTAAACTGTGACCCCTTGTTCTGGACTTCCCCAACATCGGGAACAATCTTCCTGCATCTAGCCTGTCCAACCCCCTAAGAATTCTGTAAGTTTCTATAAGATCCCCCCTCAATCTTCTAAATTCCAGCGAGTACAAGCCGAGTCTATCCAGTCTTTCTTCATATGGAAGTCCTGCCATCCCAGGAATCAATCTGGTGAACCTTCTCTGTACTCCCTCTATGGCATAGTCATGGAGTCGTCAAGTACAGAAACAAGCCCTCCAGCCCATCACCTTGATGCCAACATTTTTTTGTCCATCTACACAAATCTCATTTGTCCACATGAGGGGCGAATCCTTCTGTGCTTTGCCTCTGTAAGTGCCTGTTGAAATGCCTCGTGAATGTAATTGTGTCTGATTTCACCCCTCCTCTGGCAACGAGTTCCAGGTTTCAACCACTCTCCGTGTGAAAGCAGTGTGTGACCTGAGACATCATTAGCCGTGACCAATTCCAGGAAAAAGGCGGGCAAAGTAGCCGGAGGTTTTCAGATAACTGTTTTCACCTAGAAACGTGAAGCCCAGGTGAAATTGCTTTTATGCATGATTTGCAAATGAAAACAGGCACTAACAGATTAAACTTCTGGCCTGCTGTATCTATTTATGAAAGCCTTACGTCAGGAGGGTGTCAAGAAGCAATGAAGATAAGATTAATCACATGAAAAAATGACTTCAGTCTTAGTTTAGTTTAATGATATAGCGTGGAAACAGGCCCTTTTGGCCCACCGGGTCCACGCCGACCAGCGATTCCCGCACATTAACACTATCCTATACCAACTAGGGACAATTTTTACATTTACCAAGCCAATTAACCTACAAACCTGTACGTCTTTGGAGTGTGGGAGGAACCCGAAGATCCTAGAAAAAACCCATGCAGGTCACGGGGAGAACGTACAAACTCCGTACAGACGGCACCCGTAGTCGGGAACGAACCCGGGTCTCCGGCGCTGCATTCGCTGTAAGGCAGCAACTCTACCGCTGCGCCACCGTGCCGCCCCGTCATGAGGAGAAATTCACAACCAAAGAAAGTTAAGAGATTTGTTTGAAAATTATCAAAATTATGAGGGGATAGTTCTACTGGACTAGTGAGTCAAAGGCAGTCATTTAAAAAAAAGGGGGGAATATGAGAGTCATTGATTTTACAAATAGAGAAATGTTAGTAATAATCCGAAATGGTGGGAGTGATGATCAGTTTTAATGTGTTCGATAAATATTTGAAAATATATAAACACATATTTCTCTCATTTGTACCTCATTGGGAGCACAGTGGTGCAGCTGGTGGAGCTGCTGCCTCACAGTGCCAGAGACCCGGATTTGATCTTGACTTTGGGTGCTGTCTGTGCGGAGTTTGCACATTCACCCTTTGATCACATGGGTTTCCACCCAATGCTCTGGTTTCCTCGCACAACCCACAGCCTATTGCTGTTCAGGGAGCAGATGCAAAAGTGGGATAACATAGAACTAGTGTGAACAGGGGATGGACGGTCGACATGGCTGATGTGAGCCGAAGAGTCGAAGATTCTTCATCTCTAAAACTAAAGCTAACACAATCGAAAACTCCAGAAGCCAACTCTACCCCCCCCCCCCCCCCCCCCCCACCCGCCAACTTTGAGCAAGATGGTAGAATATGACCTTAGGCTGTTACTGCTCCGTTTACACCTGATAAAGGCACTTAACAAGATCCTAAAATCTGAGGTCTTGAAGTTGTGCAGAATAAATATTGGCCGTGTGAATGCTTGATGCAGTTCATCTGATTAACTAACTATTCACCAGGGGGCGCCACACGATGGCTGCCTCGCCTACAGTCTGTCTGTACTTTTCAAACTCTTTTTGTTAGTTTTGGTAAGTTTTAAAAGTTTGTGTAAATGTTCTCTGGTTTGTTTTGTGTGGGGGCTGGGAGAGGGGGTCGGAGGAAACTTTTTTTCAATCTCTCACCTTGCCGGAGATGCGATTGTTTTGCGGATCGTATCTCTGGTCGCTCTGCGGCCTAACATCACGGAGCTGGAGGTCTTGCCTGGGACTGACCTTCAGTCCCCACGGGGGTGTGGACTTATCATCTGAGCCTGCAATCCCTTGCCTGGGATCGACGCTCCAATGCAGCCTGCGGACTTTAACATCAGGAGCTCACAGTCTCCGGTTGAGACCGGTCGAGAGCTCCTGTCCCGACCCGGGGTAGATCGCCGGCACGGGGGAGCTGAGATCCCCCCCCCCCCCCCCCCCCCCCGATGCAGGAGCTTGATCGCCCCGACGAGGAAGGCTCGCCGCCGGCTACGGAAGGTTAGAGCCCCCGACCGCTGGAGGACAAAGGGGGAGATTGAACTTTTTTTCGCCTTCCATCACAGTGAGGAATGTGGAGGAGTCACTGTGGTGGATGTTCATGTTAAAGTGTATTTTGTGTGTCCTGTTGCTTTTTATTGTTATGACTGTATGGCAAATGAAGTTCCTCGTATGTTGCAAAACATACTTGGCTAATAAAGTTTTATTGTGATTTTTTTATTGTGATTGTGATCTTATGCTTGTTGACTGTAAAGTAAGCATGTTCAGATCCAATCACCCAATCCCTCCAATTGAACTCACCAACTGACTGAATGACCACTTCTGTTATGTTGAGTCTAGATTCTCACTGTCATGTGGCATGTGCTGTCAACATATTCTATTTTTTGGAACTCCTATAAAGTTGAATAGGCTTCAGCAAGTCAATTGCCTATTTCATTTTGCCCTTCTGCACTGCATAATTATATATATATATGTTTCTGGGCCAGCACTTATTTTCCATGAAGCTCCCAAGGTACACATTGTACCTTCACAAACTTGTAACTTGCCAGGAATTACTTCTCATTTGGGACTATTGTGCGCTGTGGGATGAAAATTGCTTCATCAGCATTTTGCAAAGGCAATGTTTTTCTGTGTAGCCTGGATCCATTAAATATAAATACAGGGAACAAAAGACAAGCAGAAAATCATCCCTTGAGCAGAATATTGAAGATTCTGAAACATTATGGGATGTGGGAAATAGAGCAGGAAAATGATGTGAATTTGTGGACAGCTTCTGATAGTACATTCAAATCTGTGTGATTATTGAAAATTAAGTAGGCCATAATTTGTTGTGGCTGGACAACTATTAGTATATATTGGATTTGTCTTTGCAAACGTGTGGTTTCTTTTAAACGCTTATGTGATCAATTGTTGAATGTGCAAGACAAACAAGACAACTGGAAACCTCACAAGGACAGAGATGGGAGGACAAAGTAAATTCAGGAATTCAATGTCACATTAGATTTTTTTTAAAGAGATAAAGAGTGGGGAAGAAAAATTGTACTGAGATAAGAAAAAAAGCAAGAATGTTTCTGCTGCTTTAACATACCTTAAATAGCGATCAGATTTAAAGGCATAAAACATGGTAAAATAGCAAGCAAATTTAAATGAGGTGCAAAGACAGCTGCAACAAGAATTTAAAGAGGTCATCGATGTCCATTTTCTCATCTGAAATGCCGTCTGTTGTCATCAGTAGTGTTGTGTGGCATCAGCTACAAAGACGTCACAACTATTCAGTCAATCACTCTGAAGAATGCTCAATGGCAACAAAGCACCAAGTAAAAAACGCCAACTCCGATCACATTTCAAACACTTTTGCAGATTGGACGATGATAGTCCAATGGTGATGGTCCGATGATGATGTTGCGATAGCAACTGAAATGTCTTGGGAGAAGAAAAAAAGTAAAGGGTAAGCTTTTATTCTTTATATTGTTTTATCAAAGTTATACCTATAGGAGGAGTGACAATGTGTACACATCAGTTTGGTTTTCATGTCCAGCTATGGTACTCAGCAGTAACATGACTCAACAAGGCTAAACATTTTTTATTGATTTATAAACCCATCTTCTAGCCTAACAGTATATCACTGGATTCCTCGTTTTACTGGATTTTTACTTCTGTCTGCATTTGTCCACATTCCAGAACCATCCAGCCATTTTATCGGATACTGACGACAGCAAATGCAAAGTTGTGATCTGTTGCAGCCCCAATCTGCAGACTTAATCACTTTTCTCTGAACAGCTTGAATATGTAATAACTTCAGAGGAAATTATGGAAGAGAAGAAAATGGTACAGATGCAAAATGATTAATGTGATTGTGCTTCTTAGCTCACTTCCTTTGATTAGTTAATTATGGATTTATGGAGCCGTTTCTTATTTCTGTTCGTAGAAAGGCATTTGCATGTCCTATGTAGGATGCCTCAACAGGATTACATGCTTTTAATTCCAAATTAGAATACATTTCATAATTCATGGTGATGATGCAGTCTGTTCCCCTAACTTCAGTCTGATCTTTATGCAGCCTGTGGTGCTTACTTCTGGTCTAGCTGGGATCATGACTGGAGAATGAGGAGTGGGCCCACATTGCAGACAGAAAGAATAGTCCTCATCGGGGCATTTCAGAACTAGTTCTCAAGTGTAGCACAGGGAGGAGCAATGCTTCAGCCAGATGCTCTTATATAAAGTGCTGTTGAGGGTACAAATGCAGCCACACAAGGAGACCAGACCAGCAACGATAGTGGCAGTGAAGGTCATTATTAATTTCTTCAGCTCAGACTGCTCGTGAATAGATCTGCAACACATGTAGTGGACCACTGCAGTAAGGAGGGAAAGTGTAGGAAGGAACTGCAGATGCTGGTTTAAACCGAAGATAGACACAAAATGCTGGAGTAACTGAGAGGGACAGGCAACATTTCTGGAGAGAAGGAATGGGTGACGTTTCTGGCCGAGACCCTTCTTCAGACACTGGATGGGAATGGATGCATGTTACTCAAGGAGATCCAAACTCATCTTCGCCTTTAAAAGAGCCAACAAAATGTGCATGGTTAATGGATTCACAAGGACTGGTGACTTCCCAGTTGTGCAGGAAACATTTGGGAACTCCAATGGATTATGCCACCTAAATATCCATCTGATCTCTGAAGGTACTCAGAGATTATCATGTCCCCAGGAAGCAACTATGACTAGTTAATCCTGCAGTATCTTCTTCTGCTCTCAATCTTGTAGCAATCGTGCCAGGTCAAAGTCTGGCTACTTGGAGATAAGGCCTATCCACTAAATATCTTGTTCCTGTCAACAATCCAGAAGCCACGCACTACAGAATTATTATTTAATGAGACCCGATGCTGCTGCCCTGATTGTGATTAAGCAGATCATCAGCCTTCTGAAGCAATGCTTCTATTACCTGTGTTAAAGGTCCCAGAGATTTTGGTGCAATCTCTCCCTACTGGCATTAATGCATGAGCAGCTTTTAACAGCAGTAATGGACGAGAAAGGAGAGGAATAACTGGGGAGGAAGAAGAGAAACAATGGAGAATGATGAGGAATAAATGAGAGGACTAAGTGGAGGTGGAGAAGGCAAAGTTGGATGTCTCTTTCTGTCCCAGCATATAGATTTTTTTTAGATTTAGAGATACAGCGCAGAAACAGCCCCTTCAGCCCACCGGGTCCGCGCCGCCCAGTGATCCCCGCACATTAACACTATCCTACACACACTAGGGACAATTTTTACATTTGCCCAGCCAATTAACCTACATACCTGTACGTCTTTGGAGTGTGGGAGGAAACCGAAGATCTCGGAGAAAACCCACGCAGGTCACAGGGAGAACGTACAAACTCCGTACAGACGGCGCCCGTAGTCAGGATCGAACCTGAGTCGCTGTATTCGCTGTAAGGCAGCAAATCTACCGCTGCGCCACCGTGCCGCCCTGGGAAAGGTTAATCAGAATGCAGATATTAAAAAAACGTCAGATGCCGGTTTACAAAAAAAGACATAATGTGCTGAAGTAACTCAGCGGATCAGACAGCGTCTCTGGAGAACAAGGGTAGGTGAGGCTTCAATTTCCAGACATATTCTCCAGAGATGCTGCCAGACCCGCTGAGTTAATCCAGCATTTTATGTTTTTTTTTAATCATAATGTAATTCAATTAAATTCCATCACAATTCTCTATTCCATCTTAACCTGGACATTACCTTGATTATTATCCCAGTTATCCCAGTGTTTACCTGACGATATTTACTGAATAGCTAAAGCACAAAAATACATTCCAAATCATAATTATGTATCTAAATCACAAACAAAAATCCATTAAAAAAACTTCAACCACTCACCTTTGTGCAACCCCTTATCCCTCTCTTCTTTGGACCCTTTGCCAAAATGTTCCAGTGCTGCACTACAACGTAGCTCGTGGAAAGCTACAGTTTTATTCCCCAGCTGTGAATGAGACAGTAAATGTTCTGGGAGATGGTCTCGAGCTGCCCTGACCCTGGCTTTGGACTAAAATCAATAATTTTGCCATTCTGTGAGAGAAGACAGCAGATGCGAGCTTGCTATTCCCAATCTCGTTGTACCCCTGGGTACAATAACAATAAAGATATATTGTATTGTATTGTAAACTGTGCCCTCAGCAGTCTTTGTGATCTCATGAAGACACATTACCAGAATGCCAGTGCACGCACTGTCAAACAATTTCTAACGGTGTTGTCCTCTCCCCTGAAGAAGGGTCTTGACCAGAAACGCCATGCATTCCTTCTCTCCAGAAATGCTGCATGTCCCGTTGAGTTACTCCAGCATTTTGTGTTTTATACCAGCCTCTGCAGTGTCTTCCTACACATTAGAACCCTGATTTTACTGTGCACCATTCATTTTCCTGCTTCGCCTTGTTTGCACTGCACTTGAAGCAGCGGCATCAGGAAGGAGATTTTGTGCTTGTGATGGATATGAGTTATTAAAATTAATGTTGGAAGGGGGCTTTGAAGTATTCCATCCTCAGTATTTCAACGGTGAGAGAAGCAATGTACCAGAGCCAAAATTTCACAATACCATCAATTATATTTCTAGTTCCTCTTGTTCCTACAATAACAAGTAGGAATTATTCTAAAGATAGACACAAAATGCTGGAATCACTCAGCGGAACAGGCAGCATCGCTGGGGAGAAGGAATGGGTGAAGTTTCGGGTCCAGACCCTCCTTCAGAATTAATTTAGACATTTGCAGATTTCACTGTCCATTACTACAAAGGTATCTGCAGCTGATTTTTGCTAAACAGACAATTCAGTCTGTGACACCAAAGACCTCTTTCTCTCTCAGTTCTGTTGTTGATCAGCGATCATTGGCAATATATTGAGTTTGACATGTTGAGTTGAGAGTGCCTGATGGAGTGCTGGTCAAGCTCCCTGCTTTGTCCTGCATGGATTTGAGCTTCTGAAGAGGTGTTTGCTCTACATTTACCCAGAATGTTCCATCACACCCCTGACTTGTGCTTTGTAAATGATGGAACTAATGTAGGCTGTTAGGAGGTGAATTACTTGTCACAGCATACACTGCCTCTTACCTGCTCATATAATCACAATACTTAGATGACTGGTCCAGCTGAATTTCAGGTCAATGGTGAACCTCCAGGAAATTCATGGTGGGAATCTCAACAATGACCATGCCACTGAATGTCAAGTGCAGGTGGGTTAGATACCCGCTTGTTAGACATTGCCCAGCGATTTTATGCATAAATGTTATATGCCAGTTAGTTATAAAACTATCATCGTACGTTATCTAGGTATCACAAAATGCTGGAGTAACTCAGCAGGTCAGGCAGCATCTTGGAGAGAAGAAACGGGTGACGTTTCGGGTCGAGACCCTTCTTCAGACTGACCGGAAACGTTACCCATTCCTTCTCTCCAGAGATGCTGCCTGACCTGCTGAGTTATTCTAGCATTTTGGGATACCTTCGATTTGTACCAGCATCTGCGGTTATTTTCCTACACAACCATACGTTATCTAGGTCTTGCTGCTTGCAAGACCTCATTTACAGCAGACTTATGTGTGGATCTGAATATTGTGCAATCATAATCAAACATCGCCACTTTTGATCTTATGTTGGGTCTTGACACTGTCCCGAGGAAGTTTTGCAACGATAGTATGGGGCTGGGATGATTGTCATCCAGCAGCCACAACTGTTCTCCTTGGTACAAGGCAAGATTTGACCCATTAGAGTATTTTCTCTTTAACGTCCATGAACACAATGTTACCAGGGCTCCATGCTGCCAAACTCGGTCAAATGCTACCTTGACGTTTCTTCACTCCTCTGATGAGCTGAATGGAAGGAGTTTGCAGGAGTTTGGGAATATGTTATTTAGGAAGGACAGATGGTTTGATATGAGGTATCACAAACAGAGAGAGTTACAAGAAAGTAAGTGGATTAAGCAAGGGATTGCTGAGAACAAAGCTTGTGATATCCAGAGTTTGTCACAACCATCAAGGAGAGGAAACCAGCAAAGAACAGTTGTCATATTTGAAAGAACAGTGGGCACATGCTCGTATCTATGATTGCAAGAGGAGCTGGAGCAAAATAAAACTGATTTTGATGCTGATTTGCAGGGGAATCGATAAACAGTGGAGGTTTATCAAAACAGCCAATAAGAAGAATTACCGTTAAAACATAAAGTACTTGTGCTATAACACAAGGATATCTGCTCAACCAAGAAAACCAAGATCAATGCAGAAGTACTATCTAAACTACCTGTGCACACTTATGCTATAGGACAATAACTAGCTTCATATTCAGTAATAATCCATCTACATGTTAACAAACACACAAGCTAAATGTTGAACCAAGAAACCCAATCACAATGCCACATGAGAATCTAAAATGCCTTTACACAGTTAAACTTTGGGGCATCAAAAACTAGGTGTGTATATGCCAGTATATCATTGGGATTATCAAGTGGGCACCTCCCTTCAATGGTGTTTCGTTCAGTTAGGCCGTTGAATTAGACACCTCGGGAAAGCTCAACAGTTAGTTCTGCCATCCCAGAACCGCCCCCCTCAATAGCTGCTTTCACCACCTCTGCTACCAGTGTGCACTACCATGCTCTACCAAGCAGCTAACTATGTAAATATCTACTAAGATACAGCGGAGAGGTCTATTAGGGGAGGCCATGTGGGAAGAGACTCAGTGCTATATTTCAGGGTAAGTGGGAAGACTGAAAAGAGGGTGACAACAATACAATATAATACAATATAATATCTTTATTGTCATTGTTCAAGTACAACGAGATTAAGAATGCCACTTCCATATCGATGCTAATAAAATAAATTAATAAATGACGGCGAAAATGGAGACAACAAAGGGGGGGGGGGAAGGAAACAAGGTAAAGTGCAAGAAAGTTCATGCAGGGTCAGTTGTGCCAGATGACCCTGGGGGCAGAGACAGATCAAGGCAATGTCTTGTCTCTGTACCTTTCTTCATCAGTCTAAGTGCAGTTGGTATGGTGATTGGGGCAATGGTTATCGCCTCTAGCAGGATATGGGAACTTAGGGAAACTACCCCTGTGGGAAGGGCATTGAGTTGGGGAGCTGCAGGTTGAGTGTAGAAACTGGAGCTGCAGCTGGATGGCCTCAGTGTGGTCTCCCGGTGAATGAGAGAGTCATAGATAAGAGATATGGTGAGGTGGTCACACCCAAGGTCCAGGCAGCAAGTAGATGGTTGGCCAACAGGAAGGACAAAAGGAGCAGGTAGAGTGCACAGGAACCGAACCTCTGCGAGCCATTCCCTCCAAAAACACGTTTATTGATTGATTAATTGAATGATACAGTGTGGAAACAGACCCTTCGGCTCACCATGTCAATGCTGACCTTTGATCACCCACTATTTTCCCTAAACACTTGGAGCAATTTACAATTGACCCACAATCCTGCAAGTCTTTGGGATGTGGGAGGGGGGCAGGGGGGCAGAGCAATACCTTATTGATTAGGGAGGACATAGCTATACTCAGAGAGGATATTCTTGGGGGATCGTCCAGTGAGGCTATAGGGGTAGAACTTCGAAATAGGAAGAGAATGATCACTTCGATGGGACTATATGATAGGCCCGATGATAGTCAGCATGGAATAGGGGAGAGGATGAGTGGGGAGACTGCAGATAGCTGTTAAAATAATAGTTGCTGCTTTACAGTGCCAGAGACCCGGGTTCAATCCTGACTACGGGTGCTGTCTATACAGAGTTTGTACATTCTCCTCGTGACCTGCTGGGTTTTCTCCGGGTGCTCCGGTTTCCTCCCACACTCCAAAGACATACAGGTTTATAGGTTAATTGCCTTTGTAAAAAAAATTGTAAATTGTCTCTCGTGTGAGTAGGATCAATTCAGTTTAGTTTAATGTCACATGTACCGAGGTACAGTGAAAAGCTTTTGTTGTGTGCTAACCCGTCAGCAGAAAGACAACACAGGATGCAATTATGACTTTGTCAAGACTTTTGGACAAAGGGGTAAGAGGGATATGGGCCAAAGGCAGGCAAATGGGACTAGCCTAATACACCAACTTGGTTGGCATGGTCAAGGTGGGCCGAATGGCCTGTTTCCGTACTGTCTAGCTCTACAACTCAAGGGTTGTAGATTAGCAGAAAAGACAGCTGCTAACCAGATTATATTTTAAGCAGGCAAGCCAATAGGAGAACTACCATTTTAACTTCAGTACCTGCACTTAGGTAACACCATACAGGACATAGGATTAAATAAATTGCTTTGCCACTGATTTCAGGAACCGTTGATTTCAGGAACCAATATGTTAAGCATACAAAGATAGTAGAGATGGGCAGCGGCAACAAAGGCAGATGGACAGGTCATTAAAACGCTTATGCTGCGAGACTGATAAATGGATTGATAGGAAAGTTAATACACAATTATGTAAACAAACCTGAGAACTAACAATGCGGCAGCTTTTCATTAATGCATATTATGCTTTGGCAGATGGAGAACATTAATCTATAGGTAGTGAAAATAAAGAAAACATTGACCTATGACCACATATTGATAAGGGTGCCAACTAATGAGCTGTGTTATATCAAGAGAACAAAACAACACTTTTCTTTTCACAAGAAACCATTTCAGTCACATATCACTGTTCATCATGACGTCAATTCATTCAATCTCTCTCATACTTTTGTGTCAAATTTTACTTTTTTTAGCTTCACTGATCCATTTAACCTTTATGCGTAAATTATTGCTCAGACAAAACATGTTTTCCCATGGTAAACTTTGTTCCAACAAATGCAAAAGAACAAAGCCATTACCAGGATTTTTGAGAGTTTATTCAAGGTTTCAAGGTCAGTTGATTGTCACATGCACTAATTAAGGTACAGTGAAATTTGAGTTACCATACAGCCGTACTAAGTGAGAAGCAACAAGACACACAGCCACATAAAATAAAAGTTAACATAAACATCCGCCACAGTGGCTCCCCACTGTGATGGAAGGTAATAAAGTTCAATCTTCTCCCTCTATATTCTCCCGCGGTCGGGGCCCATCAAAGCTCCCGTAGCCAGTGAGCCCTTGCTTCAGGATGATCAGAACACCCTCATTGGAACGGTTGAAACTCTCCGCGGCTTGGAGATCCCGAATCGGTCTCTAACCAGTGACTGCGGGCTCCACGATGTTAAAGTCCACAGGCCCCCGGTTGGAGCTCTTCAATTTCCCCTCATAACCCAGTGGAAGATCTGCATGAAGAAATGGGCTTTCACCAAACTTCCACTGGTGTGTTCTGCCGGTGGATTGGGAACACCCACAAGAAAGTTTCCATCAAATGTTTTTCGTGTGAAGAAATACGTAAAGGAGAACAACAATCAATATCTTGGTGTGAATTCATGAACATTGATCTTGATCAGTAATAATGAAACATTATAGGAGCGGCACGGTGGCGCAGCGGTAGAGTTTCTGCCTTACAGCGAATGCAGCGCCAGAGACTCAGGCTCGATCCTGACTACGGGCGCCGTCTGTACGGAGTTTGTACGTTCTCCCCGTGACCTGCGTGGGTTTTCTCCGAGATCTTCGGTTTCCTCCCACACTCCAAAGACGTACAGGTATGTAGGTTAATTGGCTGGGTAAATGTAAAAATTGTCCCTAGTGTGTGTAGGATAGTGTTAATGTGCGGGGATCGCTGGGCAGTGCGGGCCCGGTGGGCCGAAGGGCCTGTTTCCACGCTGTATCTCTAAATCTAAAAAAAAATCTAAAAATGTCTTTCAAATTCAGTGGGATATTTATTTTAGAAACGTCAATGATCTTTTTATTTTTGTTTCAATTGACATTTACTTTTACTTTTATGCAGTAAAAAAAAAACTATTTCCAAATAAATGAAAGATAAAGGTACCAGTGATTTCACAATGGCATTTATTATTTAGTTTTTCATTTTCTCCTCATATAAAATTGATATGCAATAGCCCATCTACAGTCACTTAAAAAAAATAACTAGACCAAGTGGACCTGTTGGGCCCAAACCTCTCCTGCATTGGTGCAGCACCCTCTCCTACCCACCTCCCCCCTCCCTCCCCTCCCCCTCCCCTCCCCACTTCACCTTCCCCCTCTCCATCCCCCTCAACCCCTCTTATCCACCTTCTCCCCCCCTCCCTCCCACCCCCCCCCCCCACCACCCTCCCTCCCTCCTCCCTCCCTAGGAGATAGATTTAAACTTTAAAATGTGAATAACTTTAAAAATATAACACCGATTTCAATAGAACTACTTGCTTTACCATTAATGTGATGACAGTGAGTAAGGTGGGCCTAAAATTGTCAAGCTATTGTGTACCGTTTTGGCTGTAGTTCGATCACAAATAAACAAACAAACGAGAGTTTTATTATCTAGATAATGAAGCATTAAATTCCTGTTGGCACATTGCTGAGTTTAGTGAGAAAATGCTCAATAGACTTGCAATGTAGATTTTGTCACACGATAGACAATATTCAGCCATTCAAGACTGGCCAGCACAGTGGCGAGGTTAGTAGAGCTGCTGTTTCACAGCACCGGAGACCAGCTTTGATCCTGACCTCGGCTACTATCTGTGTGCAGTTTGCACATTCTCCAAATGACCACGTGGGTTTCCTCTAGGTGCTCCGGTTTCCTCCCACATCCCAAAAGATGCGCAGCTTGTAAGTTCATTGGGCTCTGTCAACATGCCCAAGTGTGATGGGGTTAGTGCGATAATGTGAGCAGGGGATCAATGGTCGGCATGGACTCGATGGGCCAAAGGGCCCTGTTTCCATTCTGCCCCTTTCAACTTAATTCAATTCAAATAAAATTTGCAGATATATAGTTGTAGAAGAGGAAACCAGATAGAGTCATAAAATGTTACACCTACCCCATAAATATCAGTAGTTGTCGGATGTGGCATGCGTATGTTGCAAAGCTGTACGTCCAAACTTGCTGACAGATTTCAGCCGGTATATCTGGCAGTACGTTTTACATGGACTCCTTGGAGCAAGAACTTGGAACATTTCTCAGCACCTTTTTAAACTAATGGTAATTTAGTAGGTAAGTCTAATGTAAGAAATATCAGGGTTCGTGACTTCATAAAAATGATGCAGTGATTGGTATTTGGGTCTCTCCACACTCAAATCTAAACCATATTCACCAAATCGTCCAAATAATTCAGCACCGGAAAAAAATGTTCTCTTGGAATGTTACACAAGATGCTACAATAGATCGGGTAGATGCACAGAGTCTCTTGCCCAGAGTAGGTGAATCAAGGACTAGAGGACATCGGTTCAAGGTGAAGGGGAAAAGATTTAGTAGGAATCTGATGGGTGATATTTTCACACAAAGGGCGGTGGGTGTATGGAACAAGCTGCCAGAGGGAGTAGTTGAGGCTGAGACTAACCCATCGCTTAAGAAACAGTTAGACAGGTACATGGATAGGACAGGTTTGGAGGGATATGGACCAAGCGCAGGCAGGTGGGACTAGGGTAGCTGGGACATTGTTGGCCGGTGTGGGCGAGTTGGGCCGAAGGGCCTGTTTCCGCACTGTATCACTCTATGACTCTATGACCTTTGCTTAAATATCTGCTTGTAGATCATGTCCTGTCCAGGTTAGACCTGCACAGGGTCTGCTAATTTCAATGTGTAGGAAGGGACTGCAGATGCTGGTTTAAACCGAAGATAGGCACTAAAAGCTGGAGTAACTCAGCGGGACAGGCAGCATCTCTGGAGAGAAGGAATGGGTGAGGATTCAGGTTGAGACCCTTCTTCAGACTGCTTTCGTGTCGAGACCTTTCCTCTGGTCTGAAGAAGGGTCTCGACCCGAAATGTCGCCCATTCCTTCTCTCCAGAGATGCTGCCTGACCCGCTGAGTTACTCCAGGTTTTTGTGTCCATCTTCTGCTAATTTCAATGGTCATTTTACAGCTGTGAGGAAACAAGATAAGAATAAGGCAAATGATGCTTTGTTTTTTATATTTATTATATTTATATAATATGAATATATTGTATTTTTAAGATGGAGATTGACAGATTCTTGATTAGTAAGGGTGTCAGGGGTTATGGGGTGAAGACAGGAGAATGGGGTTGAGAGAGAAAGGTAGATCAGCCATGATTGAAAGGCAGAGTAGACTTGATGAGCCAAATGGCCTAATTCTGCTCCTGGAATATATGAACTTATTAATTTAAATATTCTATCTTTATATTCAATTGAGAATCAAAGAATCTTGTAGTCTAGAAGAGGTTGTGCAGCCCATCTCACCTGTCCACCTCTTTGAAAGTCAAGTCATTTAACACCTGTTTTTCCAATCGCTTTGCAAGTGATTTTTCAGGTACATTTCCAACTTATTTTTCAAGATTATCATCAGACTAATGAAAAGAGAAAATGCCTACCCAAAAAACATGAAACAGGAGCATATATATTCAGCATATCCAAACAGTCCATTGTTCCTATTAGTTGAACATTGGTTCAATGAAATATTCATTCAATTATTCAATCAATGATTATTTTTGTCACGTTTAGCTAGGTACAGTGAAGTGCTTAGTTTTGCATGCAACCAAGTAACATTGTACACTTGGGCAGAACACAAGAGTCGCCACATGTCCTGGTGCCGAAAAAGTTACAAACGGCCACCAAACATTCCTATCTTCTGCCTGCCACCACACCTGACAGCGGACAGCCCCCCACTGTGTGTCCCCTTCGTTCCCGCCCCCCCCCCCCCCCGTGCAGGGTCCCCCTTCATTCTTAATAGCCCCCCTATCGGGTCCCGCTTCATTCTCGGCAGCCCCCCACCAGGTAGCTCTCGGTGGGCCCCCGCTAGGTGGTTCTCAGCAGCATAGGTCCTCCTACGCTCTCGACAATCCCCCTAGGGTCTCGACAGTCCTCCTCGCTCTCGCCGGTCCCCCTCGCTCTCGACGGTCCTCCTCAATCTCGGTGATCCTTCTCGCTCTCGAAGGTCCACATCGCTCTCAACGGTCCAACTCAATCTTGATGGTCCTCCTCGCTCACGAAGGTCCACATCGCTCTCAACGGTCCACCTCAATCTCGATGGTCCTCCTCGCTCTCGAAGGTCCACCTTGCCCTCGGGTCCCTACCCGCCCTCGGGGCGGAGTTCAGCATCCGTGATGGGTGAACTAGGACTACCAGTGGGTCCCCCATCGTCGGTCCGCGGCAGGTCTTCGGTCCTCCGTCTTCGGTCCGCGGCAGCGAGCTGGTCCTACGGGTGGGCTTGGCCACTGCTTGCCAGGACGCCCCCAGCGAGCTGCCTACCGAGACACACCAGGGTGTGAAACATGCCCCTACGGAAAAAGGAAGAAAATGAATTATAAATATTGGCATTTCACATAAACCACTGCACTCCCACAGTCAACATTGCTTTATATTATAAATGGCCATAAAAAGTGCAGTATTTACTGGGGCCATTAAATAAACTGAGAACTTGATGGACAGAATTAAGAAAACAAAGTTATGCCAAATATATTGAACATTGTTTTGGCTTCACTTACAGTTTTGTTTATGATGTCACACAAAGATTATTGAGGCACAAATAATACATAAGGGATAGTATCTGCAGAACAAAAGCTTTTCACTGTACCTCGGTACACGTGACCTGAAACTGAAACAAAAAATGCAAGGGTACAGTTATTGCTAAAGATTGATCAGTTTCTCACAATACCTTTCTTTTTTTTTCTTCCAAAGAGAGGGTAATATTATGAATGTTTTTTATAGGGACTGAATGGTTTTCCAGATATCATATCATATCATATCATATATATACAGCCGGAAACAGGCCTTTTCGGCCCTCCAAGTCCGTGCCGCCCAGCGATCCCCGTACATTAACACTATCCTACACCCACTAGGGACAATTTTTACATTTACCCAGCCAATTAACCTACATACCTGTACGTCTTTGGAGTGTGGGAGGAAACCGAAGATCTCGGAGAAAACCCACGCAGGTCACGGGGAGAACGTACAAACTCCTTGCAGTGCAGCACCTGTAGTCAGGATCGAACCTGAGTCACCGGCGCTGCATTCGCTGTAAAGCAGCAACTCTACCGCTGCGCTACCGTGCCGCCCATACTAAAAGTTATCACAAGATAAAACAGGGAATTTGGAAGAAATGTGTTTATTTATAAAGTGGTGAGAATGTGGAGCTCTCTATCACAGAGAGTAGCTGGGTCAATACTGTTAATGCAGTTAGTTAAGAGAATACAGATAAGCACACTTGTGAAAAGGGTTTAAAAGTTACGCTGATGGAGTTAAATGAGGAACATTAAGGGAAGAGGCTCAAGTTGCCCATAAATGTTAACACTCACACATTGACTTAATGGTGTATTTTTGGTGCTTTGTATTCCATGTGGTTCTTTAACTTTGTTTCCACCACACTTCCAGGCAGTAAATTCATAAAAACATAGAAAATAGGTGCAGGAGGAGGCCATTTGGCCCTTCAAGTCAGCACCTCCATTCATTGTGATCATGGCTGATCATCCACAATCAGTAACCCGTGCCTGCCTTCACCCCATATCCCTTGATTCCACAAGCCCCAAGAGTATCTAACTCTATTTTTAATTCATCCAGTGAATTGGCCTCCACTGCCTTCTGTGGCAGAGAATTCCACAAATTCACAACTCTCTGGGTGAAAAAGTTTCTTCTCACCTCAGTTTTAAATGGCCTCCCCTTTATTCTTAGACTGTGGCCCCCGATTCTGGACTTCCCCAACATTGAGAACATTTTCCTGCATCTACCTTGTCTAGTCCTTTTATAATTTTATACGTCTCTATAAGATCCCCTCCCATCCTTCGAAACTCCAGTGAATCCAAGCCCAGCCTTTCCAATCGTTCCTCATATGACAGTCCCGCCATCCCAGGTATTAACCTCGTGAACCACTGCCTCAATAAAATAAAATTCAACTTTTATTTTCCATTGGCGCCAGACGCACCATGACAATGTAAGGAAACAGTACTGTTTGAATATATGCCTTGGTCCCTGAAATAAATCAGTGGAACAATCTGGAAATGCCACTGGCAAATTTCTCGCCTATGATAAAGAATGATAATGGTAGTATATCTCCAGTAGAAAATTCAACACTTTTCAAACCCAAAACATATCAGAGATGATAAATAATGGATATTAAAAAATAATAATAATAATAATAATAATATATTTTATTTATATAGCGCTTTTCATATACTCAAAGACGCTTTACAGAGATTTTGAGAACATAGGGAAATTAATAAATAGATAAATAAGTAAATAAATAAATGAACAGAGAAAGGAGACAGTAGGTGAGGTGACCTTCAGTGGTTGAAGGCAGTGCTGAACAGGTGAGACTTCAGCGATGTTTTGAATGTGGTGAGTGTGGGGGAGTCTCTAACGGTTTGGGGTAGTGAGTTCCATAGGGTGGGAGCAGCGATGGAGAAAGCCCTGTCCCCCCAGGATCTGAGTTTAGTCCGGATGTGGGGGGATAGGAGATTGGCAGCGGCAGAGCGGAGGGTGCAGGTGGGAGTGTGCCTGTGGAGGAGGTCGGTCAGGTAGGATGGGGCCAGGTTATGGAGGGCTTTGTAGGTTATGAGGAGGATTTTGTACTGGATTCTCTGGGGAAATAGAAAGTAAAGCCAATGAAATCTAACTATAGATTATTGTCATCTATATAATAAAACTCTCGTTTGTTTGTTTGTTTGTTCCTGAACTACAGCCAAAACGGTACACGATAGCATGACAATTTTAGGCCCACCTTACTCACCGTCATCCCGTTGGTGCTAATGGAAGACGTTTCATTGAAATCAGTGTTATATTTTTTAAGTTATTCACATTTTAAAGTTTAAATCTATCTCCTAGGGAGAGAGGGAGGGAGGGGGTGGAGGGAGGAAGGGAGGAAGGGGATAAGGGGGGTGGAGTGAGGGGGAGGGGATGGGGGGAGGGGAAGGGGGAGGCAAAGGGGGAGGGGAAGGGGAGGGGGAGGGGAGTAGGGAGGGGAGGGGGGGAGGGGGGAGAGAGGAGGGGGGGGGGAGGAGAGGGTGCTGCATCAATGCAGGAGAGGTTTGGGCCCAATGGGTCCATTTGTTCAAACTAAATATTAGATCAACAAGAAGAGAGGAGATTAGGATGTGCAACATTCACAAGTCGCAAATCAGAGGAACAGATGTTGACTTTATGCATCAGAGGACCGCAAATGCTTCTATTCTTGGAGGAATTTGCTGCAATGAACTTGGATATTGGCAATTAAACTCCATTCTGGGGAGAAGCAGAAATCAAAATCAAGAGGATAATTGCTATGAATAATTTGAGGATGTGGTCAAAGACAAAATCACTGTGATGAACTTAGAAAATCAGAATTAAAGGATGTTCTTTTAGGAAGGAGATGAGGAGAAATTTATTTAGTCAGAGGGTGGTGAATCTGTGAAATTCTTTGCCAAAGAAGGCTGTGGAGGCCAAGTCAGTGGATATTTCTAAGGCATAGATAGATAGATTCTTGATTAGTACGGGTGTCAGAGGTTATGGGGAGAAGGCAGGAGAATGGGGTTAAGAGGGAGAGATAGATCAGCTAAGATTGAATGGCAGAGTGGACTTGATGGGACAAATGGCCTAATTCTACTATCACTTATGACCTTATGAGAACTGTTCTATTGGCTTTGTATTTATTGATGGGTTCCAGTTACACTTGAGAAAGACAAATTCAATCTTCATAAAGAAACAGATTTAAATAATCAAGTCATTCATCTTGCATTGAAGAAAAATCTTCTGATTTTTTATAACTTGTAGTTTTATCTTGTTCTTGGGAAAAGATAAAATATTTCTTCCTATCATATGAAGATCTTGCCTCAAAATTAAGATACTTCGGGGAGTTTCTGTTACACAATGGCAGTCAGTTGTTTCTCAGTTATATCCACATTGTTCATGAATGTAGAAGTTGGGACATTGTGTTACAGTTGTATGAGATGTTGGCAAGGCTACATTTGGAGTATTGTGTTCAGTTTTGGTCAGGATGTCAGAAGGATGTCGTTAAGGTGGAAAGAGACTGTGAAAATCTACAAGGATGTTGCCACGACTCGAGAGCCCAAGCTGTGAGGGAAAGGTTGGGCAGGCTGGGATTTTTTTTTTAGTCTGAAGAAGGGTCTCGACCCGAAATGTCGCCCATTCCTTCTCTCCTGAGATGCTGCCTGACCTGCTGAGTTACTCCAGCATTTTGTGAATAAATACCAACATTCAAAGAGATCACTGTTTCTTCAATTCCTTTTACTTAATTATGTTTATGCTGGTGCTAAAATCATTTTTTTCTAGCAAAAATGTGAATTTAATGTAGATGTAGCAACTTTAATCCTATTACTAGGATCTGATTGAAAATATGATTTTTTAAAAGCTCTGTTCAGATATGGTAACACAGGTGGAGGGGAAAGATGTGGCCTATTGGGAATAACAGCTGTAATAATTTAATTAACAGTAGCAGCACATAACCAAAGTTCATCTCCTGTGGAGAATCGGTAAATATCAGATTAGATGAGGACACAATATCTAGTTTAGTATAGTTGAGCTTAGCTGCCTTGCTGTATACAGTCAAACCACCAAGAGTAAAAATGTCACCTCTTATATAAAGTCCTTTATGTTGATACACCCATGCTTTATTTTTACCTCTTATAAAGCTTTTGTAAGAAGAACTATTGTTATTGATTGGAAGGCCTGGTGTCAAACCTATCTTAGATGCAATTGAGAATCAATGGAGAGGGTCTGTAGAGAATACTTTGCAAATTTAGCTGCCTTCAGAAATGTATCTGCAATCGCTATCTGGCACACGATAGCACGCGTGCAGCTACTCTGACAACTGGGTCCACTTCCAACTCGATCCCAATGTAGAAAGGGGTCAACAAGGCTTTGTCCGTGCTCTAGTACATTTTTTTTAGTATAGTTTAGTTCAGAGATACAGCGCGGAAACAGGCCCTTCGGCCCACAGAGTCTGCGCCGACCAGCGATCACCCGCAAATTAACACTACTCTACACACACTAAGGAAAATTTACACATACACCAAGCCAATTAACCTGCATACCCTGTACGTCTTTGAGGTGTGGGAGGAAACCAAAGATCTCGGAGAAAACCCACGCAGGTCACAGGGAGAACGTACAAACTCCGTACAGACAGCACCCGTTGTCGGGATCGAACCCGGGTCTCTGGCGGTGTAAGCGCTGTAAGGCAGCAACTCTACCGCTGCGCCACTGTGCTGCCCACATAATCATTCTCACTGCAATATTGTAGCTCACTTTCTGTTGGAGCAGAGCTGATCCACTGCAAGAATGGAAGATTGTTCAACTTCCATTAACTTCACTCCATATAGGTTTCTACAACCTTCGTCATCAAACTATAATATGCATATTTCCATATATAGCCTGAGCTCCAATTTATCATCATTTTATTTATTCAAATGTGTGCTAAATAAAGATCTTCTACCAACCCACTACAGTCACACCAAACCAACAACAATATATGCCCATAATAAGTCATGGAAAACATCAAGCATTTTCTTTTTGGGTGTCACCTTTCAGCAAAATAAATCAAATACACCATTTTCTCTCATGTACCAATTTAACTTTTAGCTGCTTGAGGATGTGTGGTTGAAGACCAAGGCCTCAAACCTGGTTCACATCTCATGATCTATCAGGCCAACTCTGAAGGACAACTGAGGGACAACTTAAATACAGCAGGAATCTCAGAGCTCTTGTCATATGTCACCAATACTGTTTCGCCTCATCGATAAACAGGTGTAGGAAAATAACCGCAGATGCTGGTTCAAATTGAAGGTCGACACAAAATGCTGGAGTAACTCAGCGGGTCAGGCAGCATCTCAGGAGAAAAGTAATGGGTGACATTTTGGGTCGAGGCCCTTCTTCAGACTGATGTCAGGGGAAGGGGCGGAACAAAGATAGGATGTAGTAGGAGGTAGGAAGACAGCGGGAGGAGAACTGAGAAGGGGAGGGGAAAGTGAGGGACAGAGGAACTATCTGAAGTTGGAGTAGTGGGAGGGGGAGATGAAGTGCTGAGCCACCGGGAGATCAGATTGGTTAAGGCAGTATCACAAAATGCTGGAGTAACTCAGCGGGACAGGCAGCATCTCTGGAGAGAAGGAATGGGTGATGTTTCGGGTCGAGACCCTTCTTCAGACTGATGTCAGGGAGGGCGGGACAAAGATAGGATGTAGTAGGAGACAGGAAGACAGTGGGAGAACTGGGAAGGGGGAGGGGAAGAGAGGGACAGAGGAACTATCTAAAGTTAGAGAAGTCAATGTTCATTCTGCTGGGCTGTAAGCTGCCCAAGCGAAATATGAGGTGCTGTTCCTCCAATTTGCAGTGGGCCTCACTATGGCACTGGAGGAGGCCCATGACAGAAAGGTCAGTGGGAGGGGGAGTTGAAGTGCTCAGCCACCGGGAGATCAGGTTGGTTAATGCGGACTGAACGAAGGTGTTGAGCGAAACGATCACTGAGCCTGCGTTTGGTCTCGCCGATGTAGAGAAGATGATAGATAGTTCCTCTGTCCCTCTCTTTCCCCTCCCCATTCCCAGTTCTCCCACTGTCTTCCTGCCTCCTACTACATCCTATCTTTGTCCCGCCGCCTCCCCTGACATCAGTCTGAAGGGTCTCGACCTGAAAAGTCACCCATTCTCTCCTGAGATGCTGCCTGACCCGCTGAGTTGCTCCAGCATTTTGTGTCTACCTTCATCCATAAACAGGCCAAGTGAACCAACCTCAGCTCCCCATCCCAGCGCAATGTTAATGACATTCAGTGACATTAGGTGGACGTGCCACATAATTCAAGGGCACACTGTTCATGCTCTGCAACACCAAAAAGAAGCACGAAGAAGAGGATTCATGGATATTCTCCATGCCTCCTTGAAAAAGTGTAACATTCTCACTAACTCATGGAATCCTAGGCCCATGAATGTTCAAAGTAGTGAATAATCACCGTGGACGTCATTTGAAACCATGCTTCTTTCATGGTGTGCATAGCAGACCAGCAAGGTCAACAGAAAGGGCACATGTATTCCAACTCTATTCCAAACACATCCTGCCACACCTGTAGCAAAGTGTGTAGATCTCACATTGACCTCATTAGCCACCAGAACCAGGGAGCTGGAATGGAAGCAAGTCATGCTCAACTCTGAGGGACAATCTAAAAAGAAGAACAATTAAAAATAGAAGGTAGACACAAAATGCTGGAGTAATTCAGCGGGACAGGCAGCATCTCTGGAGAGAAGGAATGGATGATGTTTTGGGCCGAGACCCTTCTTTAGACCCTTCTTCTGAAGAAGGGTCTCGACCCGAAACATCACCCGTTCCTTCTCTCCAGAGATGCTGCCTGTCCCGCTGAGTTACTCCAGCATTTTGTGACTACCTTCAATTTAAACCAGCATCTGCAGTTCTTTCCTACACATACATTTAAAAATAGAACTCAACTCTGAAGGACCAAAAGATTCTTGGAAACTGAAAACTAAAAATGTGTGGAGATCCAATTTGCACAACATGACACATCCACAGGTACGAAAAGACACCATAAATGTAGCATTCGAGACTTATTTTTGACTCTGCTGGACAATGCTGCATCAGCCTTGGGTTACATTTGTCAAACCTAGCACCATGCCCATTAAAAAAAACCACATGCTTTCACTCTCCAGCATGTTGGTTTTCTAAGCCTTTTAGTTTAGTGCGACCATGCATGCTCCTAATTACACATTAGAAAGTTTCAGCCCAAAAACCACATGAATATGGAAAGTCTTAAAAATGCCACAACGTATTATAATTTTCCACTGGATGAGCACAAAATTCTGAAGCAAAAAATATTACAGGAGAAATCAGTTTAATTCTCATAGGAGCAATATTTTATTATTTTTACAGGATTCTCCATTTTAAGTAGAGTGTACAGGTAATACCACAGTTCATTCACTTTTCACTTTACACACTTTGTTGACTCCAGAATGTACTTCAGAATAATACAGAAAAATGGGCGATATCTGTTACTTGGAGAAAGGTAATGAAGGTTTGCTTTTGAATTATACCATTAAAATCATTTAGGTTTTCTAATTTTTTTAATGTGTCCATGCGCACACTATTAAAAATATTTTTAATTGTTTGTGATTTTTGACAAGTGCTGAATGGTTTTGAATGAGGTGCTATTCCTCCAATTTGCGCTGGGCCTCACGGATACAGTGGAGGAGGCCCAGGACAGAAAGGTCAGTGTGGGAATGGGAGAGGGAGTGAAAGTGTTTGGCAACTGGGAGATCAGGTAGGTTTAGGCAGACCGAGCGGAAGTGTTCAGCGAAATGATCGGCGAGCCTGCGTTTGGTCTTGCTGATATATAGGAGTCCACACCTGGAACAGCGGATACAGTAGATGAGGTTGGAGGAGGTGCAAGTGAACCTCTGCCTCACATGAAAGGACTGTCAGGGTCCTTCGATGAGTCGATGGCACAGAATAATTGCCCCAAAGTGATTGTTTGCCTTTCTAATGTTGTTCCTTCCCTGAATCGAACAGTCACATGCTCAATATGATGCAGATGGTGAGCTTTATTGACCAAGTCCTACATCAATATTGTCCCTCAGTTTAAAACATTGGTGTTATATTGCTTTGCAATCAATAACAATATAATAGATGTCCATCAAGCTAGTTTTAGAATCCAGAAACTGTGTAACCAGATATTTATTATCTTACAGATAATGGCAAATCGTCTATATTAAACAGGGCAAATGGAAGTCAATAATACTGAGCAAGTTTATGCGCAGGAAAGAACTGCAGAGGCTGGTTTAAATCGAAGGTTTAAATCTAGCATTTTGTGTCTCCCTGAGCAAGTTTATGTTTGACATACATTCTGCTGTTTCATCAGAACAGTATCTGAAGCAAATAAATAAAATAATTCTATCAAATTTTGCCTGTTGTATTTTACTGAACTTAAGCACAAAAATCCCAGCATCATCTGGAAGGGTGTAAGGAAATGTAAGGAGATCTGCTGTGACATTCTCCAATGAGTTAGAGGATGCACTACTTTCGAGCAAGAGAGACATTATGCCATGTAACATACAACATATTGTCAGTGATACTGATATACAGTGACTGAATCAGTCCTCTTGTGCGGTTCCCTTGGTGTTTACTGGTAAACTGGAGTTGAAACATTTGAATTCTGTCCAGTTTTTTAAAAGATGAATCAGTGGCTTAGGTTACTATTGTACACTATTCCTCTCTATGTGCACCCATTTGTTCTCTTTTCTTAAAGCCAAGCAGAGATGACAAAATGGTGTGCAACATTTGTCAAGGGGAAAGAATGGCTAAATGATGAATGGGAAAATATAGAGAAACAGTCCCACAGATATTGGCGCTCAGCCTTGATTTATTGAGGAGAGGCCACCTAGGGATTTGGAGGGAATTGAGTGGAGTTTTGCAAGGGAGTGCAGGGTAATTTTTATCTGAAACAATTTGTCCATGTAAAGTTCCATATTCCCACATGGTCGGAATTTTTGGTCTGGAAACATAAGCTGTAGCTAGAAATGATCTTTGTCTTTGAGAACTAGGCACGATGGCGCAGTGGTGGAGTTGTTGCATTACAGCGCTTGCAGCGCCAGAGATCTGGTTTCGATCCTGACTACGGGTGCAGTCTGTACGGAGTTTGCACCTTCTCCTCGTGACTGCGTGGGTTTTCTCCCAGATCTTCGGTTTCCTCCCACACTCCAAAGACGTACAGGTTTGTAGGTTGATTGGCTTGGTACAAATGTAAGATTGTCCCTAGTGTGTGTAGGCTAGTGTTAATGTGCGGGGATCACTGGTCGGTGTGGACTCGGTGGGTTGAAGGGCCTGTTTCTGCGCTGTATCTCTAAATTAAACTAAACTATTGTTCTTACATTGAATACTGAGATTCTCGAATAAACAAAACAACAATTACCCATCACTAATATATAATTGCGTAATGTGTAGGAAAGAACTGCAGATGCTGGTTTAAAATCGAAATTAGACACAAAATGCTGGAGTAACTCAGCGGGACAGGCAGCATCTCTGGAGAGAAGGAATGGGTGACGTTTCAGGTCGAGACCCTTCCTACAATTATATAATTGTGCAATATTGATTTGATTGCTTTCACAATTTGATTTCAGTTTGTTTCTCATGGGGAATTTTGAGGGAGAGAAGTTGGTGTCGGCATGGTGACGGGGACAATGTTTCGAATTTTCACCACGATAGGAAAAATACATCTTAGTTTGTGCTTGCGACATTCAATCCAGTCATATACCCGATATTTAGGCAACTATTTTTGAAAAATGTCACAAAACATGAATTGTTTTTGCTTGTAGTAATTTTCAAATTTTGTGCAAGTATAATTTATTCCATATCCAGACTCCTGCATAACGTCATATTGTTGGCCTGTTTAATATCCAGAAAATGTTGTTGTTCTATCATCCAATTCTTTTAATTTATCTGAATTGCAAAGAAAAACAAAACAAAGCGGTTACGGTAGTTCAACGGTAGAGTTGGCTTGGTGTATGTGTAAATTGTCCCTAGTGTGTGTAGGATAGTGTTAATGTGTGGGGATCGCTGGTCTCGGTGGGCCCAAGGGTCTGTTTCCGCGCTGTATCTCTAAACTAAACTAAACTAAACTAAAAGATACAGACCTGGAGAATCAGAAGGCTTTTTTTTGTGGTGCTTTCAACAAAACAGGCTCAACGATAAGGTTACTGACTATATTTCACAAAATGCTGGAGTAACTCAGCGGGTCAGGCAGCATCTCAGGAGAGAAGGAATGGGTAACGTTTCAGGTCGAGACCCTTCTTCAAACTGGTCAGGGGGCAGGACAAAGGAAGGTTATTGACTATTCATTCTTTATTGAAAATAGTCAACACTCCCTTAATAGCAGAGGCTAGAATAACAATTATTCAAAAGTCATACCACACTGAACAAATTTCCTCAAGGTACAGTCATTAATTACGATTACATTACTTCCCTTTAAAAACACAGCATGCAAAACACATCGACTAAATTACAACAGCAGTTGGTATTTATAAATGTGAAATTATACAATGAACTAATTATTTACGGAGAGATCACTATGAATAGGCAGTTCTTAAATTTAATGAAACATAAATTCACTCATTACTTTAGACCTCTCAATGACAAGTTCGACCCAATCAGCTAAACTTAACACCTCCCCAGGGTCCATTGCACTCAGCTAATTCTTATTGATTACTTCTTCCAATAAGCTTTATACATACCACTCTTACATCTCATACGCCAATTGTTATTTTAACTCAGCATATTCATTGTATTATGTGTTTTTTGAACATGAATTGAAATAGTAAATGTAGGATTGACAGACTACCCTACAGATGGGGTTAATATTACTTCCTAACTATTGCAGCAGTCTCAGTTAGGCATTGTTTTACATACATTACTAAATAGTAATAACCTCTTCCTTGATTCCATCTTCCTTGATTCCTTCTCAAGGCTTGTTACCTTTATACTTTGTTTTCTCTCTGTCTTGCATCTTGACTTTTCTTGGACATGCACGGCATGGTGGCGCAGCGGTAAAGTTGTTGCCTTACAGCGAATGCAACGCCGGAGACTCGGGTTCTGACTACGTGTGCTGTCTGTACGGAGTTTGTACGTTCTCCCCGTGACCTGCGTGGGTTTTCTCCGAGATCTTCAGTTTCCTCCCACACTCCAAAGACGTACGGGTTTGTAGGTTAATTGGCTTGTGAATGTAAAAATTGTCCCTAGTGGGTATAGGATAACGTTAATGTGCGGGGATCACTGGTCGGCCCGGACCCGGTGGGCCGAAAGGGCCTGTTTCCACGCTGTATCTCTAAACTAAAAAATAAATGAACCTTTTCTCTTTACTGCCGTTCCCGGTTTAATCGGGAACTCATTATTCCCCCTGGAAAATATACTATGCCAACACGCAGCCACACCTACTATTGTGGAGAGAGTTGTGCATTATTGTTCTTCAAGGTAAATTCATAAAGTTCAAGTTTATTTACCTTGAATCATCTGTATTGATGTTTGTACACTCCATGAATTATTTCTTCCTCATTTGGTGCTTTCTGTGAATCTTCCTATTATTGTTTCTTTCATGCCCTGGTGTAGTTTTCTTGTGATAGTATCAAAACCATTTGTATGATAGACTTCCTGAAGTAGCAAGTTCCATTCTCCAACAATGACCTTTCCAAAATTATTTCCACTTATTTTTCTATTGTACTAACGAGCAGATATCGTGTTTTATGTCTTTCATTTTTCAAATCTGCCACAAGTATTACACGTTGGTCTCACAAATTTGATTGAGTTCTTTGAAGAGGTGATGGAGAAGATTGATGAGGGCACGGTGATAAATATTGTCTACGTGAACTTTAGAAAAGCCTTTGACACGGTTTGTTTGCTCGGCTAGTCTGGAAGGTTGGATCACATGTGATCCAGGATGAAATAGCCTGGTGGATACAAAATTGGCTGGGTGCAAGGTGACAGAGGGCGGTAGTGGGTGCTTGGTTTTCAAATTGAATGTCTTTAAGAGGTATTACAATGAGCAGGGATGGAGATAAATTAGAGATCAATGCCACTGAATATTTTGCCACCTTTGCACCTTTGTGGTCTTTCTCGATCAAGTGTGAATATGATAACTATCTGCTGTTTGTCTTATCAGCTGAGTGATGAGATAAACTCGCTGCAAATTTCATCTTCAGTGCTACCGCTCGGAGAGCCTCAGATAGATTCCTTTCCGCAAATGAAGAAAGGTGAGAGGGCTGGAGGGGAAGACTAATCATGCTATAAGTATCGTGGTTGTAGAACAACATTGTTATTCCAACTTTGGACATTGCAGTAATAGAATTTCAGTTTCAGTGAATACTAAAGATGTGGTATGTATTGCCTTTGAAATAAAAGTGAAAAAGAGATGTTTTTATGTTTGGTGACTTCCACAACCTCAGCCAATTAAGTATTTCTTGAAAATGATCGCACGTTGCAGAAAATAAAATACTTAGCTCTCATTCTGAGGTTAGCACACAATTGTGATGTTTCACCAAACTACCCACTGAATGTGGAAAGAATTGTGTATTATCTGGTCTTCTAACATACTCTTCGGTTTACGCAGATTTTAAATCATTTTAAAATACCCCCATCGTTTGTGGTAAGTACGTCATTCTGGTTCATTTTTGATGTGTAATTTTGTTTTATTTACTCTATTTCCGAATTGTCCATTACTAAGGCTCTGTTGAGGTAATCATTGCAGCTATCCAGCCACTGGTTTCTGCAGCATATTATGCACTGATAGCCTCTCTGTCTCCAAACGTACATACATCCGTAGATTGGTCATTAAAGCTGACAGCAAAAACAACGTGTTCTTAGTGCTTGATTTAGAAACGTTTTATCGGGTCTCAGAAATCCAAGCTTAATGGCATTTTCATGATTTACATTGATTCGGTCTTCCTGCGGTTGTCACCATGTATTGTGACAGCAACTGTTCCCAAAGGAGAGGCATTTTTTAGAGTTATAAATATTCTGATCAAATGTTTGACAGGTCAGTTCTTTTGTGCAAGCAATGTCTGTTCATGTATAATCTTAATTCCAAGGTTGTTAGCTTTTTTTTGTTTGTCCCACTTTGCTCACAATTTCCTACGGTTCAGCAACCCAATGACCCAAACATCCAAGTTTCACCCCACAGCTACAGTTCTTTACCACAGCTCCTATATCTTTTCATCTGTTTCTCACATTGATGAGACCCACCTCTTGTTCCCATATTCCTCTATCCACTAACATCTGGCCACTCACCTTCCTTTTGAATACCCTTGATAGCTTCACCACCATCTGATTAAAGAAATTCCTCCTCATCTCCTTCCAAAAGGAATTGATTCTGATTCTGGTCCTAGACTCTCCCACTCGTGGAAACATCTTCTCCGCATTCACTCTATCCAGACCTGTCACTATTCGGGAAGTTTCAATGAAGTCCCCCCTCATCCTTCGAAACTCCAGCGAGTGGAGACCCAGTGCCGACAGACGCTCGTCATATGTTAACCAATTCTGAGGAAGGTTCTCGACCCAAAATGCTCCAGAGATGCTGCCTGTCCCGCTGAGTTCTCCAGCATTTTGTGTCTATCTTTTGTGTTAACCAACTCCTGGGATCATTCTGGTATACCTCCTCTGAACCCTCTCCAGTGCCAGTACATCCTGTCTCAGATATGGGGCCCAAAATCACTCACAATACTCCACATGCGGTTTGGCCAGCACCTTATAAAGCCTCAGCATTACATTCCTGTTTTTGTATTCTAGTCTTCACGAAATAAATGTTAGCATTGCGTTTGCCTTCCTCACTAGCTCCTTCAAATTCCTGCCATTTGACTTCTTCTCAAAAACACTTGTGGAATAGTGCTCTATGGTTATCCTCCCTTTCTTCATCAAAGTATATCACTGTTGTTGATCCTGAGTTTGCCTTTCCAAAATTATTTGGAATAAATAACTATTATAAATATTTTTTTTAATTATTCAATATTTCCATATTTATTTACGACATAGAAGGAGGAATTTCATCCCACTGTTCACAAAGCAAATTCATTCTTCACTAGTTTTCCCTGCAGCCCATAATCTGTAATCTGCCATTATATATTTTAATTTATCAGTCTGAAGAAGGGTCATGACCAGAAACGTCACCCATTCCTTCTCTCCAGAGTTGCTACCTGTCCCGCTGAGTTATTCCAGTATTTTGTCTACCTTCGATTTAAACCAGCATCTGCGGTTCTTTCCTGCATATATTTGAATTATTTCCACTACATTTTTACCTGTACCAAAACAGTTCAGTCCAGAATTACAAATTACATCTATTCCATCCACCTCCTGTTCCTCGTGTTCGTGTGGGGGTCACCTTCATCCAGTCCTAGTCATTCTTGAAATTAGGTGCTGTAATCTGAGATTTGTGCACCACGCTGTTCAATTCTCTTTCTCTTCAGTATTAACCCACACTCCTTGTGGCATATAATCTTCACTGTGAGTTAAGTAACAGTCAGAGTGCTGCAGGAGTCAATGCAAGCACAGGTTAATCCACCCAGTTTGCAGATGCCCCACACGACTGCATTCCCGTAAAACCATTGTATAAAGTAAAGAGGTTTGAATGATGTACGTAGAACATAGAACAGGACAGGACAGGAACATTATCCTCGGCCCATAAACCAAGATGCTGAGTTCAACTAATCTCCTCTACTTGGGCACTATCCTTCCATTCCTTGCTTGTGTAAATAAATGCCTCTCATGTTGATATAAGGGCCTGTCCCACTTAGGCGATTTTAAGGCGACTGCCGGTGACTAGGCTGTCACCGACAGTTCGCCGCGTGATGCGGGCATGATCGTGAGGAGTCTTCCAAAAATCGTAGTGGATCGCAGCGCGTCGCTGAGAAATCATCTGGTTTGAAATTTCTCTGCGACAGCTGGCTAGTCGCCAAGTATCGTTGCTTATTGCAGGCGCTGTCGCATGCTGTCCCCAGGTTTGCTAGGTTGTCTTAGATGCATTTAGAAGCACATAATATTAAAATAAATAAAGTTATTTCAGAATGCCATAAAATGCTTATGTTTAATCAATTTATTTACCGTCAGGACATTTGAAAGGTAGATTGGAGGCCACAGTTTGACGGTCAGGTAAGCGTGGGAATTTTTGCGATGTTTATGGCCATCAGCCATTACATTTAAAGTGGGCTCCCAACCCAGATATGCAACCCAGAAACCAGATATGCATCTCCAGTACATTTTCAAAGAATGCCCACACACTTTTCACAAAAATCCACAACTACTTTTTAAATTATTTTTAATACAGCTATTAGTAAACTGGAAGTAAATCCAGTTTATTCCTTGTTACAGTGAAGCTTGGTTTTCAAGTAACCCATACAAGATGTTATAGTTCAAAACTCTCAAGTACTTACTGACTTGTCAGTGATTTCAGCAAAAACTAGGACGCCGGAGAAGCATTGACAGCGTGGGAATTTTCGCGATGTTTCTCAAGACGCTGTAATCTCAACCTGACTCGGCATTGTCGTGGTCATTGTCGTCGGGTAAAAGAAAATTTTGGTGATCTGCTACGACTTTGACAATCGCCGGCAGTCGGCAAAAAAATCGCCTAGGTGGGACAGGCCCTATAGTCTCTGCATCCACCACCTCCCAGGCACCTAACACACTCTCTGTATAAAAAAAACGTTTTTGCAAAAGACTTGGACTATCTACCCGATCTATGCCTTTAGTAATTTTATATACTTCTATCAGAGTGCCCTTCAGCCCACAAGCCTCAAAGGAAGATAATCCAAGTATTATCCAACCTCTCCTTATAGTTAATACATGCGACATCATGGTCAACCTGTTCTGCACCCTCTCAATCCTCCCAATAATGTGGCAACCAGAACTGCCTACCCTATACCAAGTGTGGCTTAACCAAAGGCATATCTGAGCATTCAGGTATTCTAATGTATTACTGTACTTCATCTCCCACTTCAGTGCATTTGGCAAAGGCTGGTTCTGGACATGTTCCCGACCTCCTGACTACATCTGACATTACATTGTCTGTGTTCATCAAGACAGTACATGCCCTTGTTGAGAACGTATGGACTTCATGTCGTGGACAGTACTAATTGGTGTCCATCAAGGACTGATTACATCACCATCAGGATGGTGTCTGAAGAAAGGTCTCGCCCCGAGCCGTCACCTATTCCATTTCTCTGGAGCCGCTGAGTTACTCCTGCTTTTTGTGTTTATCTTCGGTTAAAACCAGCATCTGCATTTCCTTCGTACGCACACCGTCAGGATGCATGAGGTTATTTACTCCATCAAGTCAAGTTTATTTGTCACATACACATACACGATGTGCAGTGAAATGAAAGTGGCAATGCCTGCGGATTGTGCAAAAAAAAAGAATTACAGTTACGGCATATAAATTAAAGTTAATACAAAGAAGACAAAATTTAGTCCCTGGAGTTATAAATGTTAACAGTCCTGATGGCCTGTGGGAAGAAACTCCGTCTCATCCTCTCCGTTTTCACAGCGTGACAGTGGAGGCGTTTGCCTGACAGTAGCAGCTGGAACAGTCCATTGCTGGGGTGGCAAGGGTTCCCCATAATGTTGCTGGCTCTGGATAAGCACCTCCTGATGTATAGGTCCTGCAGGGAGGCGAGTGTAGTTCCCATGGTGCGTTCTGCCGAACGCACTACTCTCTGCAGGGCCTTCCTGTCCTGGGCAGAGCTGTTCCCAAACCAGACTGTAATGTTGCCGGACAGGATGCTCTCTACAGCCCCAGAGTAGAAGCAATGAAGGATCCTCATAGCCTAAGCATAATGAATTGACTTTCCATCTAGGCTCAGCAATATGCTTAGATGACCCTGGAAGAATCCCAACATGATTAACTTCAAAGGGGGTGTCTCGATCACCATTAATTAAAAGGCATTGATTGAGCTGATGCCTCAATGGGCCATTCATAAACAGTGAAATTGGCTTCTTTATATCTGCAAGAACCATCACTTTATGCTTCCCTAAAATGCATGAGATTGTGGAAGGGAAATAATCTGAGGGTACAGTTGTGCTAACAAGATCGCCGCCACAACCATATTACCCATATGGAGGTCCACTCTTCTGAGGCATTTTCCCCATCACCCAACCTGTTCATTACATTGGTGAAGATCGGTGTGGTAGTGGAATTCAAAAAAATCTTGGAATGTAAAATTTGGCCTCAAAAACAAAAGAAAACTGGTACGTCTATCTTCCATTAAAAACATATATAGTCTCATTCACTCTTATTACAGGCACCTTTCCAGCTTAGTTATTTGGCCTCCTTAGTTCTATGCAGCTGCCCCTGTGGCTGCAGCCAGGCTGCTGGAAGACCGCTGTCCTGAGCGTGTCCAGACAAGATGGTCAACTACACGTGCCACGTATCAACTGCTATGTCTGGAGCTGAGCAGCAGCAGTATCTGTGGCCGGTTGGCCCCGTGGCCTCACTGATAGGAATGTAAACTCATGGAAACTAAGTGCCTTCAAACCTGAACTGAGACACACACACATACATACACGCACACACACACACACACACACACACACACACACACACACACACACACACACACACACACATCCCTGATGATAGCTGTTCATTCCCTGATGGCAATTGGCGTTGAGGTCTGTTCCCTGCTGGAAATGTCTAATCCCAGATGGTCAGAGTTTGCTCTCTGATGGTACCTGGCTGCTCTTTGGTGGAACTGTCTGATCCCGTGCGGGTGCAAGCTGAGCTCTGATCAAAGCAGTCTGAGGCTTCACTGAAGCACTTAGCCTTTGGCTGGCCTCCACCTGTGGACACCGGCTCCTTCAACTGTTCTTTCATTGCAGCATTACTGCCAACTTCCACTGCAGTGCCAACCACATCCTGGTAGGCAACCATATGCTCCTGGCCCTGATGAGGTTTCTGTGAACCATTTCCCCATGCTCCTTGACATTTCTCACCAGACTGTTCAACAGACCAAACAATGCTCCAGGCATATCAATGCACAAGTGCAATAGCCATTTCATAAGTGCTTGCCCTACTGTGATAGAATCATAGAGTTATACAGCATGGAAACAAGGCTTTGATCCAACTGGTGCATGCCGGCCAAACATTATCCCAATGTAGAGCAAAATGGGTGTTTGACTTTGGTGTCGGAGGTAGTAACATACTCTCTTTTTTAGTCCTCTGGCTGTTTAGTTTAGTTTAGAGTTTAGTTTAGAGATTCAGTGGGGAAACAGGCCCTTCGGCCCACTGAGTCCACACCGACCAGCGATCCCCGCACATTAACACTATCCTACACACACCAGGGACAATATACAATTTTTACTAAGCCAATTAAACTACAAGCCTGCCCATCTTTGGAGTGTGAGAGGAAACTGGAGCTCCCGGGAAAAACCCACGCAGGTCACGGGGAGAACGTACAAACTCTGTACGGACAGCACCTGTAGTCAGGATCGAACCCGGGTCTTAGCACTGTAGGGCAGCAACTCTACCACTGTGCCGCCCTTAAGTCCCGTTTGACCTAATTCCAACACATAGTTCCTTGTACTCTGCGCCTCTGGTCTAGTCTGCACAATGCTTGTGGTATCAGTACCTGAGGTGGTGCATAGTGATGGAAGATGTAAAAATGCCATCTCCACCTCCTGGTTTTTTCCTGTTCCAGTAAAGTAGTGGCTGGGAGATGAGATCAGGAAAGAGTTGCTGATGGAGAGGGGGGTGAACTTTTTCTTCCAGGCTTTAAACAAAAATATCAAAGGGAGGGCACGACGATGTTAAGGGAAGAGTGCGTTTTGGAGGGATGTCTGGCTGATCTATAAAGTAGAAACAAGGAGCTGCAGATGCTGGCTTACATAAAAAGATACAAAGTACCGGAGTCACCTATCCATGTTCTCCAGAGATGCTGCCTGACATGTGGAAAGAAAGACAATAGACAATAGACAATAGGTGCAGGAGGATGCCATTCGGCCCTTTGAGCCAGCACCACCATTCAATGTGATCATGGCTGATCATTCTCAATCAGTACCACGTTCCTGCTTCTCCTCATACCCACTGACTCCGCTATCCTTAAGAGCTCTATCTAGCTCTCTCTTGAATGCATTCAGAGAATTGGCCTCCACTGCCTTCTGAGGCAGAGAATTCCACAGATTCACAACTCTCTGACTGAAAAAGTTTTTCCTCATCTCAGTTCTAAATGACCTACCCCTTATTCTTAAACGGTGGCCCCTTGTTCTGGACTCCCCCAACATTGGGAACATGTTTCCTGCCTCTAACGTGTCCAACCCCTTAATAATCTTATACGTTTCGATAAGATCTCCTCTCATCCTTCTAAATTCCTGCAGATGCTGATTTATACCAAAGATAGACACAAAGTGCTGGAGTAACTCAGCGGACCAGGCAGCAACTCTGCAGAAAAAGGATAGGTGATGTTTCGGGTCGGGACCCTTCTTCAGATAGTAAGCGGGGGGTGGGGGAGGAGGCGAGAAAAGACCAGGTCCAATCAGGGCTGGCCACAAATGACTTCAGGCAGGGTGGTATCCTGGTAGGCCCATTGTAGGCAAGGGAAGGTGTGATCTCAAGATGGACACAACGTGGTGAACTGTGGAACTGGTTAAACGAGTAGGATGGAGGTAGGGAGTAAGGGGGAAGGGGAGTGGAGTGTAGGTAGAAGTTACTTAAGATATCAACGTTCATAGCGCTGGGTTATTAGCTACGCACACGAAATATGAGGTGCTGTTCCACCAACCTGCATGTGGCCTCACTCTGCCAATGGACCAGGCCCAGGATGGACAGGTCAGGGTGAGAATGGGAAGGGGAGTTGAATTGGTTGGCAACTGGGAGATCCCATTGGTCTTGGCGGACTGAGCGTAACTGTTCAGCCAAACAGTTGCCTAGTCTATTTTTTGGTCTCGCCGATGTTACAGGAGCCCACATTGGGAACAATGGATGCAGTAGATGAGGTTAGAGGAGGTGCAAGTGAGCCTCTGCCTCACCTGAAGGGACAGTTGGGGACCCTGGATGGAGTCGAGGGAGGAGGTATAAGGACACGTGTTGTATCTCCTGCAGTTGCAGAGGGAAGTACCTGGGGAGGTGGTGGTTTGGGTGGGAAGGAATGAATGAACCAGGCAGTTGCGGTCTCCGCAGAAGGCAGAAAATGGTGGAGATGGGAAGATGTGATTAGTGGTGGGATCACGCTGGAGGTGACGGACGTGTTAGAGGATGATATGTTGGATGTGAAGGCTGATGGGGTGAAAGGTGAGGACCAGGGGAATATCTCTGTGTTGTGACATGCTGAGTTAGAAACATAGAAACATAGAAAATAGGTGCAGGAGTAGGCCATTCGGCCCTTCGAGCCTGCACCGCCATTCAATATGATCATGGCTGATCATCCAACTCAGTATCCCATACCTGCCTTCTCTCCATACCCCCTGATCCCTTTAGCCACAAGGGCCACATCTAACTCCCTCTTAAATATAGCCAATGAACTGGCCTCAACTACCTTCTGTGGCAGAGAATTCCACAGATTCACCACTCTCTGTGTGAAAAAATACTTTCTCATCTCGATCCTAAAAGACTTCCCCCTTATCCTTAAACTGTGACCCCTTGTTCTGGACTTCCCCAACATCGGGAACAATCTTCCTGCATCTAGCCTGTCCAACCCCTTAAGAATTTTGTACGTTTCTATAAGATCCCCCAAGAGTTACTTCAGTGCATTGTGTCTTTTATAGATCTGTAAAGAAATTGGCCATCCAACACAATAGGGGTATGAGGTTTGACACTTGCTTAATATCTTCGCTCATGACATCCTCGGCTTTAGCGAGGGTCGTGATATGGTAAGGCCCTTACCCTGTTGGGTGTGGCACCCAATTTCCCAGCCTGATTTCTGGGAAGCAATCCCTTTCTGTCTTTTGTGCAAGACAGGGGTTCTGCAAAACATTATCCTACACACCCAACATGATGCCACAATAAGCTAATCTCATCTGTCTGCACCTGATCCATCTCCCGCAGATCCATGAGCCTGTCTAAAAGCCCCTTGTACACTGCTTTTGTACCTTTCTCCACTAGTGGAAGCCAATTCACTGGATGAATTTAAAAGAGAGTTAGATAGAGCTCTAGGGGCGAGTGGAATCAAGGGATATGGGGAGAAGGCAGGCATGGGTTACTGATTGTAGATGATCAGCCATGATCACAATGAATGGCGGTGCTGGCTCGAAGGGCCAAAGGGGCTCCTCCTGCACTTATTTTCTATGTTTCTATGTAAGCCAAAAGGAACAGTATCAAAGCTTTCCATTGATACGTGAGCTAAATGGGGCGTTTTGTTTCATGCTACTGCTCCCAGATCCTTGCAAGGTCATTGTTTGCTGTAACTTCCCTAGCCACCTTTAGTTTAGAGATACAGCAGGGAAACAGGCCCTTTCGGCCCACCGAGTCCGCGCCGACCAGCGATCCCCGCACATTAACACTATCCTACACGCACGAGAGACAATTTTTACATTTACCAAGCCAATTAACCTACAAACCTGTACGTCTTTGGAGTGTGAGAGGAAACCGAAGATCTCGGAGAAAACCCACGCAGGTCACGGGGAGAACGTACAAGCTCAGTACAGACAGCGCCCGTAGTTGGGATCGAACCCAGGTCTCTGGCACTGCATTCGCTGGAAGGCAGCAACTCTAACGCTGCGCCACCGTGCCGCCCCAGCTGACCTCCTGCCAGTTTTATTTGATCTGAACTCTGGCCATAATCCCTGTACCCCAATGCAGAATACTTTCTTTGTCTTCACATGCTGAATGATTATATTCTTTACAGAGTACAGTAAACCCTCAAACAATATCTACAGATGATAGTGGTCAAATGCCCTTTTGCTGATAGAGCCTGAACATCAATTGACAAAGTCCACATATACCACGCCCCTCCTCAGTTTTCACAAAGGGGGTGCAATTGAGAACCACTTGCCATTGGCACCAGCACGAACCATTGTGGCTTCACTCTGCATCACGCTTTTAGCAAACCCCTGTTCAAACGCTGAGGAAATTCCTGCCCGTGGAATTTTAATATCCATATGAGGAAGTGAGAACACACATGTGAAAAAAAAAAAAGTATTTTAGGGAAAGAGAAGCTGTTAAACAACAAATTATACAGTTCAGCCAGGAATATAACATTTTCTGCTCGGATATACAATGTGACCCGAACCCGACCCAAGCAGGTAGTGCAGCTGTCTTGCAACATCATCTACCTGGGTTTGATTCTCACTTCTGATGTTGTCATTGTGAAGTTTCTGCCTAGATTTTCCTCGTGTGCTCCAGATTTCTCCTGCATCGCAAGGATGTGTTATTTGTTAGGGTAATTGTAAATAACCCTCATGTTGATAGCTGGAGTAATTGGATTACCTTGAGGGCCAGCTGAACATTAATTGACAACGTCCACAGGTACCCCTCCCCCCACCCAGTTTTCACAAGGCTCATGGGACAAATGGCCTACATCTAGATAGTGAAGAAATAGAACATCTTTTTCTCATTCTTGTCCCGAACACAAATAGTTTTTGCCAGGCCCACCCAGTTGGTTCAGATAGCTGTATTCTCAAATGAAGAGTTTGATTATGCCAAACCTTTAAATATTTATTACTCTTGCTTTGAAAGGCCTTTCTCCATTTAGGCTCCTCGTCAAGTTCTGATGAGAATTATCATTTTGCAGCTGATTAGGTTTTGCTTAATGTTTCCATTTTTCAGAAATAATTGTTCCAGTAAATTTCAATGTATAATATCAGCGTAATGTAGTTTATGTGTGAATCCTTTACAGTGCTGTCTTATTGCAGATATTTCAGAAGTCGCTTTACTGTACGTGATCAGGCAATTAATTTCTTTAGCTTTTCATTAAATTTAAGTTGCAAATTTATGCCCAGACATTTAGATGCATGATGCCGTGTATTTAAATGTTGCAGATCTGAAAGTGCTGATTTCCAGAGTGGAATAAATCACAGTCATTTCTAAGCTCGGATATCACCAATCTGAAAATCCAGCTTTGCTGCTTTCCCTTCTTTCCCCACATTCTGTTCCATGAACCTCCACCCTTTCTCAGGGCTTCCTGACAAAACCATTTTTTATCGCGGCTCCAAAATGAACACCCAGCCCCCAATCCCTAACACTCCTTCTCTCATCCCCCCCCCCCCACCCCTCTCTGCCTCCAGGCTACAATCGCTGCTTACCTACGCCCCCTTCCCCGGGTCTCAAGGCCACAGACTGTGTTAGGGGAGATACATGCAGTGCACAATTAAATGCGTACAGAGCCTTGGCTGTGCTGTTTAACAATTCTAACAGTGTAGATCAATTTCTAGGACACTGTATCTCAAAACGCAGGTTGATTGAAGTCACTAGAAGGAAACAGTGTGGCAGGAGAAAATATTTAAATGCTTGAATGCCTACCCCACAGGACAACTGTAGATAATTTTGACAAACATAATGTAAATACTAAATGAAAGCCTCAGGAACTTGTGGGAAGGTTTGCCCCAGGAATATTTTTGCAGATATGTACTGGTAGGAACCTTGATCCAGCTCATGATAAAGAATAATAAATACGATGATGTACTGACAGCCTGACAGCCGTTAAATTGATCGTATAGCATTACCAACTAGGTTTTGTCACCGTTACATAATTAAAATAAATGCATTAGTTCCCCACTAATAAGACATGACTATTCAAATGTACTTAGTTTGCAAACATTTAAACATGTAATGATTGGGCATTTTGCTATAGGCAATAATTTGTTTGACTTACATGAAGCAATACCTTAACATAAAGTTAGGAGAAGCAATGGAAGCCATTTTGAAAAATGTGATTACTGAATGAATCTTAGGTTCTATGTGCTCTGAACAGAGAGGAAATAAGGAAATTGCTTGGAAGGGATATGTCTGATCTTACTTTCATTAGGCTATTAAAATTAAACAAAAATAATAGATAAGAATAAAGTGGGTATGGCTTCATCCTCTGTCATGAACCATGCAAAAGCAGAACCAGATTTTCAGGAGTAGAACATGCTTCCATTTTGGGTTGTATATTTATTTCATGTAAGTGAAGGCAAATAAGGTACATCACAGCAGTGCAAGGGACAGCAAAGTAGTCCAGCAGGCCTTGCTGCTGCCTCAAAGCAACAGCGACCCCAAGCCTAAACCTAACACTAACCGTGAACTGTTGGCTGTGTGGTGTTATATATTCCCCTTGTGCCGCATGGGGTTTCCATTACTCCAGCTTCCTTCCGTATACATGTTATTCAGCTACTAAACATAATCAGAATTATTATTATCACATGCACTGGGATACAGTGAAAATAGACAATGGACAATATTGAATATCGGCAATATAGAACCCAAACTTTGTTTTGCGTTCTAACCAGGCAAATCGTGCCATGCATAACTTCATCAATGTAATGCAAAAGAGAAAAAGGAAATAATGTGCAGAATATAGTGTTACAGCTATAGAGAGAGTGCAGTTAAAAAACAAGTGTAAAGGGTGAATGGGAGATAGGGAATAGATCCTTAGCAAATGAGAAGTCGAAGTCTGATAACAGTGGTGAAGAAGCTGTTCTTGAATCTGGTTCTTGAAGTTTCTGCCTGCCAGGAGAGGCGAGAAGAGGGAATGACAGGTGTACAAGTGGTCCCTGGTAATGTTGGCTGCTTTCACAAGGCAGCGTAAGGTGTAGACGGAGTCGATAGTGGGGAGGCTAGATTGCACAATGTACTGTCTGTGTTCACGACTCTGTAATTTCTTGCAATCGTTGGTAAAGTAGTTATCAAACCAAGCTGATCGGATGCTTTCAATGGTGCATCTGTAGAAATTGATAAGGATTGTTACGGACATGCTAAATTTCCTTCCAGATTCTGATGAAGTTGAGATATTGGTGTATTTTCTGAGCCATAGCACCAATGTGTTTGGATCAGGACAAATTAGTGACATTTACACCTCCAAACTTGAAGCTCTCAGCCATCTCTACTGATACAGACTGAGGTGCATATTCTTCATCCACCTCCTGAACTCAATGACCAGCTCCATCATTTTGCTGACATTGAGGAAGAGGTGGTTATTTTGACACCATTCTCCTACGCTGTCTATCCCCTAAATCCAGCCCACTGAGGTGGTGTCATCTGCAAACGTATAAAATGGAATTGGCGCAGGATTTAGCCTCGCAGTTGTGAGTTTATAGGGAGTACAGTAATGGCTCATTTTGCAGCTTTGCGGGGCACACCTGTTGAGAATTATCATGGAGGACTTCTTGGAGTTTATTCTTCCTGATTGCAGATTACTCCTGATTGGAGTCCAGAACAAGGGGCCACAGTTTAAGAATAAGGGGCAGGCCATTTAGAACTAAGATGAGGAAAAACTTTTTCAGTCAGAGAGTTGTGAATCTGTGGAATTCACTGCCTCAGAAGGCAGTGGAGGCCAATTCTCTGAATGCATTCAAGAGAGAGCTAGATAGAGCTCTAAATGATAGCGGAGTCAGGGGGTATGGGGAGAAGGCAGGAACAGGGTACTGATTGAGAATGATCAGCCATGATCACATTGAATGGCGGTGCTGGCTCAAAGGGCTGAATGGCCTCCTCCTGCACCTATTGTCTATTGTCTATTGTCAGTCTATGTTAAGAAGTGAAGAATCCAGTTGCAGAGGGAGTTGCTGAGAAGATGTTTCACTGGAATGATGGTGACGAAGGCAGTAGTATTTAATAAATACAATGATACTTTACTGTCACAAGTACCTCAGTACAGTGAAATCCTTGATTTTGTAGCATACAAAACACAAAGTACACAAAGAGTCTCCATGTTCCACGTTTTTGGCGCCGACATAGTTACATTAGTACTCATTGGAGTCATGTTGGTTCCTCTTTGTTGAGGGCCCAACTCCAGCTGGGTCCCTTGTTGTTCTTGGCTCAAGCATCGGGTCAGCTCTTGCACGGCTCCACGGCGCTCACCGAGAGCTTCCCTTCTGCGCAACACGTTCGCAGGGAGCTTCTGATCTGGTCTGGTAGTTGATAGGAGAAGCGTCAACATGATAGTTGCCAACTTGGCTGATTGCATCGGCTTCATACCTTCAACATTGGCAGAATTTACAGTGTGGCGAATCACTGGGTGAGTGCAGTTTCAACACTGGTCAGGAAGGTCGACATCCGGACTGTAAATAGGAGTCTGATATAAATGTAATTGTTATCCAGATGTTGCAAGGATAGGTCTCGGGCCAAGGAGAGGGTGTCTGTCATGGACCTTTTGTGGTAGAAGGAAAATTGCAGTGGACCAAAGCTGTCTGATGTGCACCATGATCGGCATCTCGAGGTGTGGAAACTGCAGTGACAAAGGTTAAGTTAGCTGTACACCACAATGTTCCTGATAGGTATTCCTTGATGCGCACGACAAGGTTCTTGAAAGTCATCCTTACTAAAATTAAATAAATGATGAAATAGCATGTACTTTTACTGGTATTAGTGTTCTTGCATGTGTCTTAGTGTTTTGAGAATGTATTGTTGTTGGTGATAAGAAATTAGAAAGTGCGCACAATTTCAAGGGTCAGAATCGGTATAAAACGTTGACCGTTCTGAGTGGAATTTCAGAGTAGTGCAGTAGCTGGGACTGTGCTTCTCTCCTTGTGCACAATAAATAAAGTGTGTCTGGAAAACGAATGCAAGTTGTCAGAGTCCAGTTGATCGGCGATGGCATAAGAGTTTCGTGATGGTGAATGATAGGGCCGGCGGATTGCAGTCAATATTGGGGGGGGGGGGGGGCTACCTTGTTTTTCTTTATGACCAGGATGGTAGTAGGCTTCTTAAAGCAATAGACAATAGACAATAGACAATAGGTGCAGGAGGAGGCCATTCGGCCCTTCGAGTCAGCACCACCATTCAATGTGATCATGGCTGATCATTCTCAATCAGTACCCCGTTCCTGCCTTCTCCCCATGCCCCCCTGACTCCGCTATCCTTAAGAGCTCTATCTAGCTCTCTCTTGAATGCATTCAGAGAATTGTCCTCCACTGCCTTCTGAGGCAGAGAATTCCACAGATTCACAACTTCCTGACTGAAAAAGTTTTTCCTCATCTTCGTTCTAAATGGCCTACCCCTTATTCTTAAACTGTGGCCCCTTGTTCTGGACTCCTCCAACATTGGGAACATGTTTCCTGGCTCTAACGTGTCCAACCCCTTAATAATCTTATACGTTTCGATAAGATCTCCTCTCATCCTTCTAAATTCCAGTGTATACAAGCCTAGTCGCTCCAGTCTTTCAACATATGACAGTCCCGCCATTCCGGGAATTAATCTAGTAAACCTACGCTGCACGCCCTCAATAGCAAAAATATCCTTCCTCAAATTTGGAGACCAAAACTGCACACAGTACTCCAGGTGAGGTCTCACTAGGGCCCTGTACAACTGCAGAAGGACCTCTTCAGAAGGACCTCTTTGCTCCTAACAACTGCAGAAGGACCTCTTTGCTCCTAACAACTGCAGAAGGACCTCTTTGCTCCTAAGGACCTCTTTGCTCCTTTAGGAGATGGTAACCTTAGGTTGGGATAGAGAGAGGTTAAAGATGTCTGTCAATACACCTTACAGCTGGTCCACACAGGTTCCGAGGATACTGTGAGGGACCCCATCCGGGCCAGTTGCTTTCTGCAGGATCTCCCTCGGGAAGGCCAATCTCACATCTGCATCGATGACCGTGGATACAGATGAACCTCAGCTGTCGGGCTGAACCATCCCAAATTTTATTAGGTGGTAGACAGACAGAGGGATGGGAATGGGCGTCACGGAGAAGAGATTACAGGGAAGCGAGTTTGAGAAGCAATCAGAGCATTTCAGCTTTTCTATCGAATTCCAAATTTGAGCAAAATACAAACATTTGAACATTTGTTTCACTGGCCTTGTGACTGAGGTTATGATAACATGTCAGATAAGAACGGAAAATAAATAATTGTGAAATTATCACCGCTGTAAAATATTTTCAGTTATGTTTATTGAAATCATTTTAATTCTTTCCTTCTGTTTTGACCCCAAAACTGCCTATTCTCTCCGGACAACATTGCAAAGGAAACAAGAGTGCATAAATGTCATTCAGTATGTGACTGAGAGTGTGATGTATCATTGCCAATGTTTGCCTGGATTTTGTGATCAGCACAGACCATTGAGAGTAGCTGCTCAGAAGCAACGAGCGATTGTTTCAAGCAGGTCCTTGGCATTCAGCAACAGTAATGTCGCTTTGCTGGCTGCACTCAGTGAAGAATTTTCACCATACACCGAAGGCAAGGAAAAGAAATATTTTAAACAGTGCAAATTTATAAAAACATCATTTTAAGATACAAATCGAAATATCTTGAACAAAAATCATTTGATAACATTTAATTTTTTATATCATTTAAAATCCAAAATATTTTGAAATTTTATGAGGAATACTAGAAATAAGTTACCTTGTTTATGGTTAATGTATTGGCTAAGCAATAATTATGGTTTGGCACAGCTGGAGTAACTCAGCAGGTCAGGCAGCATCTCAGGAGAGAAGGAATGGGTGACGTTTCGGGTCGAGACCCTTCGTCAGACTGAAGAAGGGTCTCGACCCGAAACGTCACCCATTCCTTCTCTCCTGAGATGCTGCCTGACCTGCTGAGTTACTCCAGCATTTTGTGAATAAATACCTTCGATTTGTACCAGCATCTGCAGTTATTTTCTTACACTAAATGTTGCTCACTGTCACTTGGTTATTTTTGGAGTATTTTAGAGTGAGAATAATTTGTGACCGCATGTAAAAAGTAAAACTTTTTTTAAAAAATCACATTAATGACTTCTCTTGATTATACTTGCGGAGATCCGTGCAGTGCAGCTTAATCTGTGGAGGAATGTGGGTTAGTTGACAGCAAAATTGGGATTTTCAGATTAAGCTATCTATGCACGTAAATTCAAAGGTTCCTGTCAGCTTTAATATATGGTGCTGACAAATGCCACCGGTCTGATTATTGCAGTTGAAAAATCCAGGATACTTTCTTTCACTTTCTTTGACATTCTAATGTCAAATGAGACTGATCGCATTTGTCTACCTCTTCAACTGGTTTTAAAAGATTCTTTGGCATTGTCCCATGACAATCGGGGGCATTTCTCCTCAAGTGCTGACCACTCTTTCTCTCCACTCCAACAAAACAGACTGATCATTTATTTTGCTGCTGTTCAGAAGGTCCACACAGGCCTGCTGTTGTGGAGTGACGGCCGCTAAACAAGAAAAAAAAATATCGTGGAACTTGCTTTTAAGCATGTTTTGTACGATGCTAACCCAAGTGCACATATCCAGGGTCCCCCATGTGCAACGTGACAAATGCACAGAGGAACCTGAAACCACTGTATATTTCACAAACCAGATTGTAAACTCCTGCTCTCATGGGAATTAGATTGCATTGCACACAAAATACTGTGTTACAAAATCTAATTTTAAGGCACAAATTCATGCTTCAGCCCCTAATTTGATTCCAGTCCAGGAAGGGCATTGTGGATATTTATTTGTTCAGTCCAGTGAACAGGTAGTAAATAGTTTGGCGGTGAGTGAGCTGTGTAATCCACTGAGAGCCGTATTTGTAATATAGGTACAGTGCTAATAGGCAGTCAAATCCTCACTCATTCAATGTCTTTTTATGCCTGTGTTTGTGGAAAATCTCACACCTGCAGACAGGAGAACAAGTGGCATGGGGTACAGTGTTGGCAATTGGGAGGTGAGCAGTTTTTAAATGACCCACAATGGTAATCAAGCCCATCCTAAATAAAGGAGTCAAATCCAGCTGCGGTTATATAGAGATCCTTCTGCAGTTTGCCACGGAGAAAAGGTCCTATTCAGTTGCTTCCTCCCAGTAGCTGAAGAGCTTCTCCCTGACGCATAGGATGGGTTCATTCCATCTGGAGGTATAGATCTTCACTACACAGTGACTCCAAGACATGTTTCTGGAGCAATGCTTTGCCTCACCACCAGCAAACGTCCCATGGGAGTGCAGCTAATCGACAGAACTAATGGGAAACTACTCAACTTACAAAAAAAGCTGGATCGAAGAGAAGAAGATGTGGGCGGGGGGAAGGGGGTGGGGGGGGGGGGGGGAGCTGAGTTAGCTGAAATGGGAGAATTCAATGTTCATGCCATGGAGTTTATAGGCTACCCATCAGCAAATGAGGTGTGCAGGAAGAAACTGCAGATGATGGTTTAAACCAAAGATAGACACAAAAAGCAGGATCTCTGGAGAAAACGAAATGGTGACGTTTCCGGTCGAGAACTTTCATCAGACTAGTTATCGATAAGGGAAATGAGAGATATAGACGATGATGTAGAGAAATAAAGAACAATGAATGAAAGATATGCAAAAAAGTAACAATGATAAAGGAAACAGACCATTGTTAGCAGGGGGTTGGGTGAAAACGAGAAGCTGGTGTGACTTTGGTGGGGGAGGGATGGAGAGAGAGGGAATGCTGGGGTTACTTGAAGTTAGAGAAATCAAACTTGATACCAATGGGCTGTAAGCTGCCCAAGCGAAAAATGAGATGCTGTTCCTCTAATTTGCGTTTACCCTCACACTGACAATGGAGAAGACCAAAGTCAGAAAGATCTTTGTGGGAATGAGAAGGAGAATTAAAGTGTTTAGCAACCGGGAGATCAGGTAGGTTCAGGCGGACTGAGCGAAAGTGTTCAACGATCGCCCAGTCTACGTTTGGTCTCGCCAATGTATAAGAGTCCACATCTTGAACAACGGGCACTGTAAATGAGGTTGGATGAGGTGCAAGTGAACCTCACTTAGCCTAACCTGAAAGGACTGTCGGGGTCCCTGGACAGAGTCGAGGGAGGAGGTATAGCGACAGGTGTTGCATCTTCTGCGTTTGCAGGGGAAGGTACCTGGGGAAGGGGTGGTGTGGGTGGGAAGGGATGAGTTAACCTGGGAGTTGCGGAGGGATCGTTCTCTGCGGAAGGTGGAAAGGGGTGGAGATGGGAAGTTGTGACGAATGTTAGGATCCCGTTGGAGGTGGTGAAATTTTTTGAGGATTATGTGTTGTATGCGACGGCTGATGGGGTGAAAGGTGAGGATTAGGAGGCTCTGTCTCTGTTGCGATTAGGGGGAGGGGGAGCAAGGGCGGAGCTGCGGGGTACCGAGGAGACACGAGTGACGGCCTCATTTATGATGGAAGAGGGGAACCCCCATTCCCTAAAGAATGAGGACATCTCGGGTGTCCTAGTATGGAACACCTCATATTGGGCGCAGATGCGACGTAGACGGAGGAATTGGGAGTAGGGGATAGAGTCTTTGCAGGAAGCAGGGTGGGAAGAAGTGCAGTCCAGATAGTTGTGGGAGTCAGTGGGTTTGTAATAGACGTTAGTCGATAGCCTATTTCCTATGATGGAAACTGTGAGATCAAGGAAGGAGAGGGATGTGTCAGAGATGGTCCAAGTAAATTTGAGTGCAGGATGGAAATTGGTGGTGAAGTTGATGATGTCCATGAGTTCTGCATGGGTGCAGGAGGTAGCACCGATGCAGTCGTCAATGTAACGGATATAGAGTTCAGGGATAGGGCCAGTGTACGCCAGGTACAGGGATTGTTCAATGTACCCTACAAAGAGGCAGGCATAGTTGGGGCCCATGTGGGTGCCTATAGCTAAGCCTTGGACTTGGAGCAAATGGGAGGCATCGAAGAAGAAGTTGTTAAGGGTGAGGACCAGCTCCACTTGGTGGAGTAGAGTGTTAGTAGAGTGAAATTGGATGGTTCTACAGTCGAGGAAGAAGCGGAGGGCTTTAAGGCCTTCCTGGTGGAGGATGGAGGTGTAGAGTGACTGAACATCCAATATGAGGGTTGTTCTTTCAGTCTCCTTATGGCCTCACTCTGACAGTGGAGGAGACTGAGGACAGACAGGCCGGCATGGAAATGAACAGGGGAATTAAAATGGACAGCATCTGACAGCTCTAGCCCGTCCTGGAAGAGAGAGCACAATATTCCATGAAGAAGTGGCCTACATTAGACTTTGTCTGCCAATATAGAGGATGCCACTTCGAGAGCACTGAATGCAATCGATGAGGTTGGAGGAGGTGCTTGTAAGCCTCTGTCTCACCCGGAAGGGCTGTTACGATACCTGAAGGGAAGGAGGAGGTGTAGGGACAGACGCTGCATCTCCTGTGGTTGCAGGGCAAGGTGCCTGGGGAGAGAGGGAGGGTTGGAGGGAGGGAGGACATGGAGAGAGAGGTCTCTACGAAAAGCAGAAATGAGTGAAATGAGGGAAGATGTCACTGACGGTGGGACTTGAGCAAAAATTTGTTTTCATCCTTACAGTAGAATAATCAGTGTGTGAAATTAAGCTGAAACTATCAGGCTGATGATGCAACAAATAGGAAAGCTAGCTGAATTATAAACAGTTCAAACTCCAGTGAGTGTGAAAATTACTTTTGTGAACTCAAGGCATTCGTGCTTCACTTTCAAAATATGTTTCTTTCCATTGCAAAGTGATCTAGTTTCACGGTGGTGATATTTATATGTCAAAGATCCTCCTTTTTTGACGAGAATATTAAATAATGATGATGCAAATGGCTGGACCAGGCAGTGTAAATACCAATAGAATAAAACATATGGAAAATCATAAATTGATATATTCAAATTTTCAAACCAGCCAGCCCAGGCATTTACCCACCACACCGTATGATGCCATCATCATTAATACAGAGCTTTATTTGTCATTCGGTACCGAGGTACCGAACGAAATTACATTGCAGTCACACAAAAAAAAACAAAAAAAACCTCCCCAATTTATATTACCATCTATAGTATTTTTCCAAAATGTTGAAATTGCCTGTGTAATAATCGTTATGCCTGCCATTGAATTTTAGGATGCACAACATTCTGCAAAAAGTTTCTCCTGACCTTTGCTCCAAATCTTTTGATGATTCAGACTCTTCAACTCCAACCAGAAACTTTTTTTTTTTTCATCGACCTTCTTTCATCTTTTGATCATTTAAATACTTTGATCATGTCACTGAAATCTAGCAGAAACAAAATAACAGGAACAGGTTTTTTTTCAGGTTTCTTATAGTTGATATGGCTAACTGAAGTTAATGTACAGGCAGGAATCAAGCTACACAGGTTTCATAAAGATCAATGGAGCAAGTTGAAACACATTGATGAGGAAGGGTTGGTCCTCTCTGACCTGTCACTAGGGTTGATAGCATTCTAGATAGCACGTTTATCGTCATCCTAATTGGGCTAGGGGATCAAGGAACATCTCTTGACTGCAAGGAGTAATCAAAAATATTCCCAGGCACTGAAAACAAAGTGGGAAAGGTTATTGAGAGATGGATGAGCTATCAGATGACAGTAGAGTAGAAAAGGTTATTGAGAGATGGATGAGCTAAAGGCAGCACTGCCTAACATGTCAGATATAGCTGATCATCCACAATAGAATTGGTTTGATGGCTTTGGATCCTTTTTGCAGAGAAAGCTAGGAAAATGATTTATTGTTGTGCAATTCTATTCTCTCTGTTTGAGATGGTACTTAACATTGGATTGCCTCACGGAATCTTATCCGTTGGAAGTACAATGGTTCATTTGTTGTCCAACCAAATGTGCTGAATCCCAGGATTGATTTCTGAAGAACATAATAGCCCTGGTCTCTCAGCCTTCTACTTCAGTTAAGTCCTGGCCGTGTGGGCACCTGCTCGACTCCGTCCCAATGAACCTATCTCAGCGCTCGAAGATAGACACAAAATGCTAGAGTAACTCAGCGGGCGGGACAGGCAGCATCTCTGGGGAGAATGAATGGGTGACGTTTCGGGAAGAAGGGTCTTGACCCGTCTATCTTCGATTTAAACCAGCATCTGCAGTTCTTTCCTATTCCTTCTCATCTCATTGCTGAATGAGATTGTGACGACTTCCTCAGGTTCCCCAATACTTATCAAAAACTGAAAAACTGGAGATGCTGGATATCTGAAATATAAACAGAAATGGTTGGAAATGCTCAGCTACCATCTGTGGAAAGTGCAGCATTGCTCACCTTGTTTCCAGTTGTTTTAAGAAACAAGGAACTGCAGGTACTGGTTTAGAAAAAAAAGAAACAAAGTGCTGGAGTAACTCAGCGGATCAGGCAGCACCTCTGCAGAACATGAATAGATTTGGACCGAGACCCTTCTCCCGACCCAAAGTGTCATCTATCTATGTTCTCCAGATGTGCTGCTTTACCCACTGAGTTACTCCAGCACATTGTGGCCTTTTCTTTTCAATTTTTAAGCCTGTTTTTGGAGTTTGGCTTTTTTTAGGGTAAACAGTGCAGTAGCATTGACATGCACAAAGCCCTAACAGTCGACATGTTCTTTTGAGCGTACTCACTTTAAAGTAAGTCGAATGCTTGAGGACTCACTAAAGTTACTACTTCATAAGTCAGTGATGAGTACAAGTGGGCCAAATCCACTTACAGAAAATACTCCTGGCCTATTTTCACGTTATTAGATTTTTTTCCAACAATGCCTGTGGGCAAGACAGATCCGTGTATCAGATCTTGCAGATCGTTGTGATGTGAATATAGCTGAACTGAGAAAATCCAAATGATAATGTAAGGTGAAGAGAATGCTTTGTGATGGCTACAGACATTCATATTAGTGCTATCTTTGAACCTTGCCACTCGAATCTCTGACTGAAAGAGAAGTGGGCAAAACGGTTCTACCACCCTAGATGTCTGTCATCCGAGGAAGAATATACGGGCACTTCATGCCTTAGGCGTGCCTGATTTACATGTCTGTAGAATAACGTGCTTGTCCAATTAATATCGAAATTTAATCTATGCACTCCTATTTTTGGAATAACGCAAATAAATCATATTTATCCTGGTACCGTACAGCAGCTTGGTAGTGTGCACCACCTGACATATTTTTGATGGATTTATTCACAAAATGCTGGAGTAACTCAGCAGGTCAGGCAGCATCTTGGGAGAGAAGGAATGGGTGACGTTTCGGGTCGAGACCCTTCTTCAGAAAGAGTCTGAAGAAGGGTCTCGACCCGAAACGTCACCCATTCCTTCTCTCCCGAGATGCTGCCTGACCCGCTGAGTTACTCCAGCATTTTGTGAATAAATCGATTTGTACCAGCATCTGCAGTTATTTTCTTATATTTTTGATGGACATGCTTTTTGATTTTCACTCTGCTTTTCAAGCATGTAACGGCTCACCATGACACACTGGTCAACCTGAGGAGCACCTTCAGCAACAGACTGGTTCCACCAAGATGCAGGACCAAACACCACAGGAGATCCTTTTTCCCTGTGGCTATCAAACTGTACAACTCCTCCCCCTTCGGTCATGGGGTAAACTGACTCCCTCCCCCCCCCCCCCCCCCCCCCGATCTTTGGACATCCCCAATCCTTTCCACTCGTCACTTTAATTTCATGTTTCATGTATCGTGTGTTTTTATGACTGTTGGCAGATCAATTTCCCTCCTGGGATAAATAAAGTTCTATCGTATCATATCGTAGCATAAACCTGCGTAATACATGAGGTGCTTGTACATTCACAGGAGATTGGCATTTACTTTACAATTATTGATCCCCTTAATTCAATATACGTTTCTTCCGCACTTTTGCAAATCAATTATTCACGTATTATGCTGAATAATCTATTTATTATCTTTGATGCACCCAAATTGGGAGTGATATGCAGGAGCACATATATTTATGAAATTTGTTAATATGTTAACAACAATGTTTAGGAGGTTTATTAATTAGGTACATATTGACTTTCCTGCACATGTTAAAAAAGCCAGCCTTAAGCACATTTTGTACAAAATAATGTATGTCCTGAATTGGAAGTCACACTGTTGTAGGAATAAATAACTGAGAACATCAAACACAAGATGTAATTTTGGAAGGCTGAGTGTAATTCTGGACCGGCAGTGTGTAACAAGTGGCAGGTTGAACACTTATCAAGTAGATGATTATGGTTCCAAACTTAATACATTAAGAAGTAAGGTGTACTAGCAAAATGAAACTTAAAACTAGGAAAGGAGGAAAATGGAAAATTTGGTTCAAGGAATGCAAAAAATATCAAATAAGTAAATGAAAAGTAGGAAAAGAAAGCTAGAAAGGTGAAAGGCCCGGATGATGGATGTGGAAAGGATGGTTCCACTAGTGGGAGAGTCCAGGACCAGAGGTTATAGCCTCAGAAATAAAGGAGGTTCCTTTAGGAAGGAAATGAGGAGGAATTTCTTTAGTCAGAGGGTGGTGAATCTGTGGAATTCATTGCCACAGAAGGGTGTGGAGGTCAAGTCCATGGATATTTTTAAGGCAGAGATAGATAGATTCTGGATTAGTACGGGTGTCGGGGAGAAGGCAGGATAATGGGGTTAGGAGGGAGAGCTAGATCAACATTGATTGAATGGAGGTTTAGACTTGATGGGCCAAATGGCCTAATTCTGCTCCTAACACTTTTGAAGCTATGAAAAGTTAGGTAATGTGTGAAGAAAGATCCGCAAACATATTTGATGAGTTTCATCCCGGCTGTTATGCATTTTCAGATTTCCTCATTGTCCCCATGTAACACTTTTTTAATGTAACGCTTTGTACAGCCGTGGGGAACTTGGTTTAGATTTAGAGATACAGCGCGGAAACAGGCCCTTCGGCCCATCGAGTCCGTGCCGCCCAGCGATCCCCGCACATTAACACTATCCTACACACACTAGGGACAATTTTTACATTTACACAGTCAATTAACCTACATACCTGTACGTCTTTGGAGTGTGGGAGGAAACCGAAGATCTCGGAGAAAACCCACGCAGGTCTCGGGGAGAACGTACAAACTCCGTACAGACGGCGCCCGTAGTCAGGATCGAACCTGAGTCTCCGGCGCTGCATTCGCTGTAAGGCAGCAACTCTACCGCTGCGCCACCGTGCTGCCCCACTCTGCACATTCTCGCTGTAGGTGCCTGTCAAATCTTCTCATTTCCTCCCTCATTCCCAACGTGTAACAGTGAGTTAATAAGATACAGTAGATTGTCCTGAAGTGTAGATAAATGACAATACAAAATAATTACAGGGTGTGCATGGGCATGTGAAAGAAAATAAATTGTAAGCCACGGGGAAATAAAAAAAGATGGAATGGGACCCAAGAAAAAACTCTGCTGGGAACAAAATGACCTCCTTTTGAGTCGCAGTATATCCTAGTCTAAAATCTCCTCCATTCAGGATATCAGCCTTCCAAAATTACATCTCATATTCGAAGTTCCAAATTCTTCTTTGGTGTCCATCATCCATGTTTCAAATGTTACATCACTGTCATCGTCCACCCTGAAAAGGACGCAAGCTTCCAGTGACAATCAGTGGGAGCCATCAATAGACAATAAACAATAGGTGCAAGAGTAGGCCATCCGGCCCTTCGAGCCAACATTACCATTCAATATGTTCATGGCTGATCATTCTCAATCAGTACCCCGTTCATGCCTTCTCCCCATACCCCCTGACTCCGCTATCTTTAAGAGCTCTATCTAGCTCTCTCTTGAAAGCATCCAGAGAATTGGCCTCCACTGCTTTCTGAGGCAGAGAATTCCACAGATTCACAACTGTCTGACAGAAAACGTTTTTCATCATCTCCGTTCTAAATGGCCTACCCCTTATTCTTAAACTGTGGCCCTTGGTTCTGGACTCCCCCAACATTGGGAACATGTTTCCTGCCTCTAACGTATCCAATCCCTTAATAATCTTAAATGTTTCAATAACATCCCCTCTCATCCTTCTAAATTCCAGTGTATACAAGCTTAGTCGCTCCAGTCTTTCAACATACGACAGTCTCGCCATTCCGGGAATTAACCTAGTAAACTTACGCTGCACACCCTCATTAGCAAGAATATCCTACCTCAAATTTGGAGACCAAAACTGCACACAGTACTCCAGGTGCATTCTCATTAGAGCCCTGTACAACTGCAGAAGGACCTCTTTGCTCCTATACTCAACTCCTCTTGTTATGAAGGTCAACATTCCATTGGCTTTCTTCACTGCCTGCTGTACCTGCATGCTTCCTTTCAGTGACTGGTGCACTAGGACACGTAGATCTCGTTGTACGTCCCCTTTTCCTAACTTGACACCATTCAGATAATAATCGGCCTTCCTATTCTTACCACCAAAGTGGATAACCTCACATTTATCCACATTAATCTGCATCTGCCATGCATCTGCCCACTCACACAACCTGTCCGAGTCACCCTGCAACCTCATAGCATCTTCCTCATAGTTCACACTGCCACCCAGCTTTGTGTCATCTACAAATTTGCTAATGGTACTTTTAATCCCTTCATCCAAGTCATTAATGTATATTATAAATAGCTGCGGTCCCAGCACCGAGCCTTGTGGTACCCCACTAGTCACTGCCTGCCATTCTGAAAGGGACCCATTTATCCCCACTCTTTGCTTTCTGTCTGTCAACTAATTTTCTATTCATGTCAGTACCCTACCCCCAATACCATGTGCTCTAATTTTGCCCACTAATCTCCTATGTGGGACCTTGTCGAAGGCTTTCTGAAAGTCAACGTACACTACATCCACCGGCTCTCCCCTGTCCAATTTCCTAGTTACATCCTCAAAATATTCCAGAAGATTAGTCAAGCATGATTTCCCCTTCGTAAACCCATGCTGACTCGGAACGATCCAGTTACTGCGATCCAAATGCTCCGCAATTACGTCTTTTATAACTGACTCCAGCATCTTCCCCACCACTGATGTCAGACTAACTGGTCTATAATTTCCCGTTTTCTCTCTCCCTCCTTACTTAAAAAGTGGGGTAACTTTAGCTACCCTCCAATCCACAGGAACTGATCCTGAATCTATAGAACATTGGAAAATGATCACCAATGCATCCACGATTTCTACAGCCACCTCCTTAAGTACCCTGGGATGCAGACCACCAGGCCCTGGGGATTTATCAGCCTTCAGTCCCATCACTCTACCCAGCACCATTTCCTGCCTAATGTGAATTTCCTTCAGTTCCTTTGTCACCCTAGGATCTCTGGCCACTAGAACATCTGACAGATTGTTTGTATCTTCCTTAGTGAAGACAGATCCAAAGTACCGGTTCAAAGATGTTCTAGTGGCCAGAGATCCTAGGGTGACAGAGGAACTGGAGGAAATCCGCATTAGGCAGGAAAAAGTTTTGGGTAGACTGACGGGACCCAAGGCTGATAAATCCCCAGGGCCTGATGGTCTGCATCCCAGGGTGCTTAAGGAGGTGGCTCTAGAAATTGTGGACGCATTAGTGATTATTTTCCAATGTTCTATAGAAAGTTGGTTGACAGACAGAAAGCAAAGAGTGGGGATAAATGGGTCCCTTTCAGAATGGCAGGCAGTGACTAGTGGGGTACCGCAAGGCTCGGTGTTGGGACCGCAGCTATTTACAATATACATCAATGACTTGGATGAAGGGATTAAAAGTACCATTAGCAAATTTGGCAATGATACAAAGCTAGGTGGAAGTGTGAACTGTGAGGAAGATGCTATGAGGTTGCAGGGTGACTTGGACAGGTTGTGTGAGTGGGCGGATGCATGGCAGATGCAGTTTAATGTAGATAAGTGTGAGGTTATCCACTTTGGTGGTAAGAATAGGAAGGCAGATTATTATCTGAATGGTGTCAAGTTAGGAAAAGGGGACGTACAACGTGATCTGGGTGTCTTAGTGCATCAGTCACTGAAAGGAAGCATGCAGGTACAGCAGGCAGTGAAGAAAGCCAATGGAATGTTGGCCTTCATAGCAAGAGGAGTTCAGTATAGGAGCAAAGAGGTCCTTCTGCAGTTGTACAGGGCCCTAGTGAGACCGCACCTGGAGTATTGTGTGCAGTTTTGGTCTCCAAATTTGAGGAAGGATATTCTTGCTATTGAGGGCGTGCAGCGTAGGTTTACTAGGTTAATTCCCGGAATGGCGGGACTGTCATATGTTGAAAGACTGGAGCGACTAGGTTTGTATACACTGGAATTTAGAAGGATGAGAGGGGATCTTATCGAAACGTATAAAATTATTAAGGGGTTGGACACGTTGGAGGCAGGAAACATGTTCCCAATGTTGGGGGAGTCCAGAACCAGGGGCCACAGTTTAAGAATAAGGGGTAGGCCATTTAGAACAGAGATGAGGAAAAACTTTTTTAGTCAGAGAGTTGTGAATCTGTGGAATTCTCTGCCTCAGAGGGCAGTGGAGGCCAATTCTTTGAATACATTCAAGAGAGAGCTAGATAGAGCTCTTAAGGATAGCGGAGTCAGGGGGTATGGGGAGAAGGCAAGAACGGGGTACTGATTGAGAATGATCAGCCATGATCACATCGAATGGCGGTGCTGGCTCGAAGGGCCGAATGGCCTTCTCCTGCACCTATTTTCTATTTCTATTGTCTATTGTCAACTAGTCTGCCATTTCCTTGTTCCCCATAATAAATTCACCCTCTTCTGTCTTCAAGGGGCCCACATTTTCCTTAACTATTTTTTCCCCTCTTCACGTACCTAAAGAAGCTTTTACTATCCTCCTTTATATTATTGACTAGCTTACCCTCGTAACTCATCTAATCTGCTCGTATTGCCTTTTTAGTTATCTTCTGTTGCTCTTTAAAAGAGTCCCAATCCTCTGGCTTCCCGCTCTTCTTTGCTATGTTATACTTCTTCTCATTTATTTTTATGCTGTCCTTGACTTCCCTTGTCAGCCACTTGTGCAATAGATAGTGGTGGGAGCAGAATTAGCTCAGGACACTTCCAGTTTCCAGCCCCGCGACGTGGACGCTTCTGCTATGGGGCCAATGTTCTAATTTATTTTATTTTATTCCAAATAGTAAACAGGAAACTTCAAAATGATCAATTATGCCTCTTGAAAAAAAAATTGATGTCTCAATTGTCACAGTACATGGAGGCAGAAGCAAGCAATTGCTGATTCTATCTATCTTTTCTGGAAAATTGTCTTGTTCTTATGTTTCTTGTTATTAATGTCCACAAACCAGGCACAAAGATGAATAAACTGTCTTAGAGTCGCTCGGCACAGATACCTGCATTGCCACGTCACTCAAAGTTATTGCCAAAAGATGATCTCAGTTGTGTCCCAAAATCTCTCCCACAAATCAAAGAAATATTACAAAGAAGCAGCCACCCTCATCGTACAATTAGTTGCGAGCTGGTGGAATGCTTTTCTCCAAAGACGTACAGGTATGTAGGTTAATTGGCTGGGTAAATGTAAAAAAAATTGTCCCTAGTGGGTGTAGGATAGTGTTAATGTACGGGGATCGCTGGGCGGCACGGACTTGGTGGGCCGAAAAGGCCTGTTTCCGGCTGTATATATATGATATGATATGATATGATATTTTGTAAAATAAATAATGTAGCAGGAGATGTGATGGGGAAAAAGGAAAAAATAGTCAGCATTGCCAATGAATCAAGGATTTATGGACCAAGGATCAAGGATGCAGCACACAGGTAAAATTCACTGCTGGTTCTAAGATCAGCTCAGGCCAGGCAAACTAAACCATTGACTTGCTGTATTCCAAAACCAACCTTGCGGCTCAGATGTTTCCACTCCCACATGCTCCCTCGGCAACATTATATGGTGAAAATAGTGGTAAAGGCTTCCCCCTTGGGCAGCATTGTTTAAGATGCAGAGATCTTACCGGAGACCAGGATCGATCAGTTGATGTGCGGATATGATGAATCTTAAGGTTTGTGATCTTCGATAGGAATCCCAACGTTGGAATTTTCTATAACGGAGGTTTCAAACGAGAGGGAATGAGAAGACTCCAGAGACTGAGTGAACTTGGCAAAGCCCTTCTTCGGTGTTAAGTAAACATTATTCTTGCTCTTTAAAATCCCAAATCAGTCACATTAGTTCTGAGCCTTTTATAGAATCGAATAATTAGAATGGAGCTGAGAAAATGAATTAAATCAAAATCTTTAAGAATTTAGTTGAACTTGCAAAACTAAATGGACTTTTCAGTTATTACATTCCTAAATACTTGTGTATCATTCATGATATTGTACAGATCAGTAGCTCAGTACATTTACCAAACTGGGTGCTGTGCTGAGCACTTAATCTTGCACTCTATCTTTGAAAGTCATATAGTTCTGCCTTCACCATGTGCCAGTCACATCCTGTACAGACTGTTCATGAATTGTTCAGAGATTTAGCTAAAAAGATGCTTCCGTAAATAAGATTCCTTTCCTTTAAGTTTCACTACTAAAATGCAAAATCAATCAAAAATGCAATAAATATCTAGCAAGTTCAACGGCATCAATGTGGAAGGACACAGAATTGATACTATCAACCTGAATGGACAGGCAGAGAGGCAGTGTTGCTCTGCACAAATGCTGCCTGTCCTGCTAAACATTTCCAGATTTGCTTCCGATATCCAGCATCTGCAGCATTTCCCTTCCGGGCATCAAAAATGCCCACTTTATGCTACTACATTTTGTAGAATGGTATAATATTTGAGGGATTAGTGTGTCTGTCCACTGACAGTGAATATCTAGGGATTCCTACAATATGTACTTGCAAAGCACAAATCAACATTACCTTGCCGGTTCATTTATCAATGAATGAATTTTACCTTGGATTCAGTTGGACCGGAAAAAAAACACGAATTCAATTAAGCAGCAATAGTTACAATCAATCATCTCTAAGGAAAGATGAGATGTGAGCCAGAGAACACAACAGTCTCTTCGAATTCTATTATGATGCCCATTTAATGATAAAAAATTCAAGAAGTTAAGTGACTTTATATACACTCGTCACAGCTCATGGACTCTATTTTATCTGAAGGTTAAGATTACATCATTGTTATCAGGTTTATAAGATTAGGAAAGGTTCGACATGGTGGCGCACGGTGGCGCAGCGGTAGAGTTGCTGCCTTAAACCGCTTACAGTGGCAAAGACCTGGGTTCGATCCTGACTACGGGTGCTGTCTGTATGGAGTTTGTACATTCTCCCCATGACCGCTTGGGTTTTCTCCAAGATCTTTGGTTTCCTCCCACCCTCCAAAGCCGTGCAGGTATATAGGTTAATTGGCTTGGTATAAATGTGAATTGTCCCTAGTGTGTAGGATAATGATAATGTCGCTGGGGATCGCAGGTCGGTGCTGATTCGGTGGGCCGAAAGGCCTGTTTCCATGCTGTGTCCCTAAATTAAACTAAAAATAGAAATTAACTATTTCCCTGAGCAGCAAAGTTAATAACACAAAGCCATATGTTTAAGACAATTGATAGAGTAATCGAGTTAAGGAAATAAATGGTTACCCCTCAGTTTAGAACTCATTGAGTGAAAAGATGGTGGAGACAGAAACCCTCATCTCATTTAGAAAATACATGGAAGAGTGCATGAAATCCAGAACAAGAAGGATTGGCTGAATCATCTCCATTTTTCCTACAGATTTTGATGACTCTTTTAACACATTGATAGAGACTAAAGGCAGCAAACAGATGCTCCAGGGTCAGCCATGGATTAATAAGCTAGCAGTTCAACATACAAATTCTGCTCTGGGCAAAGTTGACATCTTAAAACTACAAAAAGGTTTTAAACCTCACAGTCTCAATCAGCGGGCATCAATAGGAATTTGATATTCCAGTAGAATACTTTTGGATCTTTTATTGTCTTCTGTAAAGAGAATAGACGTATGGAATGCTGAACATGATAAGAAAGTTCCATGCTTGCCCGTTTGTGACTTTTCTGATTTTACTTCCCTTCATCTAAATCAACATCTTTGAAATCCATATCAATGATTTGGATGGGAGCATACATGGCGAGATTAGCAAGTTTGCTGATGATACAAAACTGGGTGGTTTTGCAGATAGTGAAGAAGCTGGTTGTGAAACATTGCAGCAGGCTCTTTATTGATGGCTGGGTGAGCTAAAGAATGGTTAATGGAATTTAATGCAGCGAAATGTCAGGTGTTGCATTTTAGACAATAGACAATAGACAATAGGTGCAGGAGTAGGCCATTCGGCCCTTCAAGCCAGCACCACCATTCAATGTGATCATGGCTGATCATTCTCAATCAGTACCCCGTTCCTGCCCCTCTCCCCATACCCCCTGACTCTGCCATCCTTAAGAGTTCTACCTAGCTCTCTCTTGAATGCATTCAGAGAATTGGCACAGATTCCACAGATTCACAACTCTCTGACTGAAAAAGTTTTTCCTCATCTCCATTCTAAATGGCCTACCCCTTGTTCTTAAACTGTGGCCCCTGGTTCTGGACTCCCCCAACATTAGGAACATGTTCCCTGCCTCTAACGTGTCCAACCCCTTAATAATCTTATATGTTTCAATAAGGTCCCCTATCATCCTAAATTCCAGTGTATACTTTGGGAAGTCTTACACAGGCAGTACTTACACAGTGAATGGTAGGGCTCAGGGGAGTATTGCAGAGCAGAGGGATGTAGGAGTGCAGGTGCATGGTTCCTTGAAGGTGGAGTCGCAGGTAGATAGGGTAGTCAAAAAGGCTTTTGGCACATTGGCCTTCATCAGTCAGAGTATTGAGTATAATAGTTAGGAGGTCATGTTGCAGTTGTATAAAACGTTGGTGAGGCCGCATTTAGAATATTGTGTTCAGTTCTGGGCACCATGTCATAAGAAAGATGTTGTCAAGCTGAAAAGGGCACAGAGAATATTTACGAGGATGTTGCCAGGATTTGATTGAGTAGGCTGGGACTATATTCCTTGGAGCACAGGAGGATGAGGGGTGATCTGAGAGAGGTGTATAAAATCATGAGTGGATAGATCAGGTAGATGCACAAAGTCTCTTGCCCAGAGTAGATGAATCAAGGACCAGAGGACATAGGTTTAAGGTGAAAGGGAAAAGATTTATTAGGAATCTGAAGGGTAACTTTTTCACACAAAGGGTGGTGGGTGTATGGAACAAGCTGCCAGAGGAGGTAATTGAGGCTGGAAACAGACAGGTACATGGATAGGAATGGTTTAGAGGGATATTGAACAAACGCGGGCAGGTGAGACTGGTGTAGTTGCGACATGTTGGCCGGTGTGGGCAAGTTGGGCTGAAGGGCCTGTTTTCACGCTGTGTTATTCTATGACTCGATCAAAAACGTATTTGTCCTCAAAGTGAAATATATTACTAATTTTACAGTGAAACAAATAATTTCATTTATAATTCTTCAGTTTTGTAAACTGCATTCTCTTTGCAAAACTTATGATTAAAAGGCTATGTCAGAAAGTGATAATTCTACATCAGCACAATTATTTGAAAGAATAATTTAATTTAATTTAAGAATCTATTCATATACAAACAATTTGCTGTATACACTTCCAGAGATTTCATTTGTTAGCACTGTCTTTTGAATTTTTCTTTGATTCTCTGATTAATATTATTAGTTTCTTGAATTCAATGCAGAATTTCCAGTAGTATTATGATCCCAGTACAGCTAAAAATCAGGAACTGAGACCTCTCTCAAAGAAACTGAAGGTCATGTCTGTCTTCAGTGATACAGAATATATATTGGCGTTTCCAATTACCACAATCAACTGGTTAAATCTGTGGGCCTTACCGTCTGGTGCAAAGTGCACAAACATACATCACATTCAGCTTAACACAAGTGTGTTCTGTATGTTCTATGAAAAGAAATTTCAACAAATCAACATGGAAATTCAGGTGAATTTAAGTTTCAGATTTGTTTTCAACCTTTCTACTTGACTAGTGTAATTGAATTTATCAAAATGAATGTGTGGTGCCATTTTTGCTAGGCAGACCAATCTGTCTTTAATGTTTCCATTGTTTCTCTAATCCTCCAGTCTTCCACCATTCTTGCTGTTTGTCCTATCATGCAGTAATTTAATAACCTTCTGCTGTGCAACATTATTTTTCCTTCATGCCACATAAAATTGTTGTGTGATTACTAATCTGCGAGCTGTGCTTTCTGGCATAATATTTGAATTAGTTTCTTATTTTACTTTATGAAATAAATAGCAAGGAATCTGAATGTAGGCTGTTTTTTCTCTCATCAGAATGCTGTGTACACTTGGTTACCCTGTTGGAACAGCGTAGTGCCACAGATGCTGTTTCCAAATTACTACTTCCTTGCCAAGAATCATTTCATTTTCTGAAAAATGATTAAAAAATACTTGCCCTGCCAATTAATGTGACACTAGGCTGCTTTTCCTGCCCATTTTCTTAGATGTCAAATTCTGAAGCTACATTCTTGTTCTGGCAGAAACCTGGAATGATAATGGACTATTTAATCACACTGTGCAACAAAATATAAAATATAAAGTGTTGCAACTAATTAGAATCAAAGAGACATATTTTAATATGGCTGAGCACTGATATTGAATGTGACTGGCATGGGAATAGAGGATTTATTATTATTAATATGGATGGATCTAAAGGTACATCATGGAAACAGGCCCTCCTACCCACCGAGTCCACGCGGACCACCCGTTCACACTACCTCTCCCTTATCTCGATCTCCCTGCACACTAAAGGCAATTTACAGAGGCTAGTTAACCTACTAACCTATAGAAAAAGTTTTGAGTGTGTAAACTTTACTGGTTTTACGGAGTTGAGTCTGCAGTCCGTGCAGGAATGAACTGCAGATGTTGGTTTACACCGAAGATAGACACAAAATGCTGGGGTCGCTCAGCAAGACAGGCAGCTTCTCTGCATAGAAGGAATAGGTGATGTTTCGGATCGAGACGATTCTTCAGAGAAACGCCACCCATTCCTTCTATCCAGAGATGCTGCCTGGCTCGCTAAACTCCAGCATTTTGTGTCCATCTAGAGTCTGCAATACAGCAATTATGTTAAATGCTCAAAAGTCTAAAGGCCTTTTATTAAAACTGCTTTGCTGGTCTTATGTGGGCAGCCGATTTCTCTATTCCTGGAAAGCTGACAGCTGAGCCAAGGAGAAATGTTTCCCTCTGGTCACCAACACGCCCTACGATGCACAGTTTCCAGCCCAACCTTTCATACAGATACTTGAGATCTTCTCTGGGAGCACTGCAACTTTCCCACACCCAAGGGATCATGGATTGGTATCCCCATCAAGATCAGCAATTCGTCTCAACTTCTTGGGTGAAACTTAGATGATGAAATAAAAACAGAAATTACTGGAAAGATGCAGCAAGTCAGGTAGCATCTATTGAAAAAGAAACACAATTAATGTTTCAAGTGAAAGTCCCTTTATAGAACTTTTTCTGCTGAAAGTTTTTCAACTTGAATAAGTAATTCTGTTTTTCTTTCCATTAATGCTGCCTGACTTGTCAAGCATTTCCAGCACATTCTGTCCTCCCATTCAATTGTGCGTTGACCCAACTAATCTTGTGGTTAGCTTCTCACCCAATTTGAAGCCATGATTGTCGATCAAGCTGACTTCTGGAACCTAACAGAGCCAAACACACTTTTGGCGAAATTAAAACATGCAGAAAAACCCAGATTTTTGTCCCAGTTGCAAACTTCAACTCCTACAGCCCATGTAACCTATCCAATTCCAGGTCTGAAGATGAAAATCCATAGTGACACATCTGTGCTGTAATGAGGGATATCGCACTGATGATATTCCATTTTTAACAAGCAAACATTCTTACACATTCAGAAGGTGCCATGGCACTATTACATTGATGAGCAAAAGATTTATTTTTTCCCTCAACCAACATCTATGAGGATGTTGCCAGGACATTAGGGCCTGAGTTATAAGGAGAGGTTGGCCAGGCTAGGACTCTATTCCTTGCAACACAGGAGAATGAGGAGGTATCTTACAGAGGTGCATAAACGATCAGGAGATCATGAAATTCATTGCAACAGACAGCTGTGGAGGCCAAGTCATTGGGTATTTTTAAAGCAGAGATTGATAGGATCTCGATTCGGAAGGCGTCAAAGGTTACAGGGAGAAGGCATGAGAATAGTGTTGAAAGGGAACAGCCACGATAAAATGGCAATAGACTCAATGGGCTGAATGGCCTAATTCTGCTCCTACGTCTTGTGATCTTCTGATCTTATGAGGGGAATACATAGGGCAAATAATCCCAGGAATGAGTGGGTTAAGATATGATGAGCGTTTGACGGCACTGGGCCTGTACTCGCTGAGGTGTAGACGATTAAGGGGGGCACCTCATTGAAAAGTACCGAATAGTGAAAGGCCTGGATAGAGTGGATGTGAGAGGATGTTTCCACTAGTGGGAGAGTCTGGGACTAGAGGTCATAGCCTCAGAATTAAAGGATGTTCCTTTATGAAGGGGATAAGGAATAATTAATTTCATCAGAGGGTGGTGTATCTGTGGAATTATTTGCCACAGAAGGCTTTGGAGGTAAAGTCAGTGGATATATTTAAGGCCGAGATAGATAGATTCTAGATTAGTACGAATGCCTGGGGTTATGGGGACAAGGCAGGAGAATGGGGATAGGAGAGAGAGATAGATCAGCCATGATTGAATGGCGGAGTAGACTTGATGGGCCGAATGGCCTAATTCTGCTCCTATCACCTAATGAAATGCACAGCGTCTTTTGCCCAGAGTAGTGAAATCAAGAACCAGGACACATAGGTTTAAGGTGAGAGGGGAAAGATTTAGTAAGAACCTAAGGGACAATGTTTTCCACACAGAGGGTGGTGATATATGGAATGAGCTGTCAAAGGGGGTAGCTGAGGCAGATACTATAACAATATTCAAAACTTCTTGGGTGAAACTTAGATGCTGAAATCAAAACAGAAATTACTGGAAAGATGCAGCAAGTCAGGTAGCATCTATTGAAAAAGAAACACAATTAATGTTTCAAGTGAAAGTCCCTTCATAGAACTTTTTCTGCTGAAAGTTCTTCAACTTGAATAAGTAATTCTGGATAAGAAAGGTTTAGATAGATATGGGCCAAACATGGGGAGGTGAGATAGTGTAGGTGGGGCCTCTTGCTCAGCATGGGCAAGGTAGGCCGAAGGCTTTCCTTCCCCGCTGTATGACTCTTAATTGGCAGAGGAGTGCTTTTAGGTGCACTGAGGTTGTGAAAGCCACTGTATAAATGAAAGGCATTCTATCTTCCTTTCCTGTGACTATGCTCTGTGAAAAAAAACTGTCCAATTAGTCCAATTTCCTCAAAGCCAGGGAAATATTTTCCTTCTCAACGACCTGTATCCAATCCCCTTTGACTATTACTGCCGCATTGCAACTAAAAATGATATAGTGACTTACAACTGAGGCTTTAAGCAGATCTTCTGGAAAATAAACCAAACATAACCTTTAAAGGAGGGCAACATCACCTTTTGGATCACAACTAAATTCCATTAGTGTTTTCATTGTTTACCCAATAACATCATGGTATGTTTGCTATAACTTAGTTTTATTCAGCAGTTTTTTTTTACTAGATCACATTCATCAAACATGCGCTGTTCTGGGAAAGCACTGTGTTGGCTGTGGCACAGACTCAAAATGTACAAGGTTTTTTTCCCGTTAGCAGATACAAAATTACCAATCATCCCTCGGAATGGAAGCAAAATATTGAAGGTGCCAAATTTATCTGTTCTTTTTATGAATTCATAAACTGCAATAATCTTGAATTAGCCGTTTCTTGCTTATTCAGTTTGGGGGATATGGATGCCACTGGCAGAGACAGTGTTTATTCACCTTCTCTAATTGTCCTTGGAATGAGGCGACAGTCAGGGTGAAGACCCTTACACTATTCTTTTGGGTTGGAAATTGCAAGACCTGGGCTCAGGAACAGTGAGGGACCAGTGATGGACCTAAATGGTGAAAATGGTGGCAACTTGGAGGGGAACTACAGGACATGGTGTTTCCACGCACCCAAAGTCCTTGCCCTTATTGGTGATAGAGAATGAATTGCAGATGAATTTTGTAGATAGTACACTGCGTACTAGCAGAGGAGGGAATGAATATCTGGGCTGGGGATGGGTGCTACTCAAGAGGGTTGCATTATCCTGGTTAGTGTCAAGCTACTTGAGTTGTTGGAGCTGCAGACATCAAAGCAATTGAAAGTATTCCATCACTTTCCTGGCTTGCGCTTGTAGATGATGCAAAGGTTTTTCATTATCATATGGTCAGTCACTAGGGTTGCCAACTGTGCCGTATTAGTCAGGACATCCCATATTTTGGGCTTAATTGGTTTGTCCCTTACGGGACCGCTCTTGTCCCGTATTAGGCCCAGGGGGCGCTATAGGCCCGGACACTGTATGCCCGGACAATGTAGGCCTGTGGGCCACTGTAGGCCTGGACAGTGTAGGCTATCGGAGTGCGTTCGGGGAGCAGGGTGTTTGCCTAACGGAGGTTGCAGAGCAACCCACCTCCCGGCCCAGGCGGCCGCCATTGGTGGAGCGGGAGCTTGTGGCCGCTGGCTGGGTGATGTCACGTGGGGCACGGGGCGGTGACGCCAGCTTGTTCCTTATTTGGGAGTGAGATAGTTGCCACTCATATCAGTCACATGCCACAGAATAGCCAGCTTTTGACTTGCACTAGTATCTGCATTATTTATCTTTTTATATTATTTTAATATTATATTTAAGGTCCAGTAAAGTTGATCATCTCCTGGACGTTGATGGTGGAGGCCTCTATGATGACAATGTCTTGAAATGTCAAGGCAGGTGGTTAGACTTTATTTTGTTGAAGATGATTACTACCTGGCATTTTTGTCTCATAACTATTATCTGCCACTTGTCAGCCAATGCTGCATATAAATGGGGTTGCTTCATTTTCTGAGTACAGGTAGTTGTGAATAGAATTGAACATGATATCCCTAACAACCCCATTTCTGAGTTCATGATGGAAGAAAGTTCACTGATGAATCAGTTTAAGAAGATTGGGACTTGAATATTGCCCTGAGGAGTTCCTGCAATGATGCCCATTGAAGCTGGGATTATTGATGTCCAACAGCCATAACCATCAATCTCCACGTGTCGTTCTGATTCCTATTGTTGGAGTGTTTACGCTTGATGGCCATCAGCTTTAGATTCACTCGATGCATAAATGAAAAATATTGAAGTGGGAGGAATAGCATTTCTATTTCTATAACTCATCACTAAGAAGCAAAGTCATGAAAAAGCAAAGGATTTGAAATCTGCAAAGTCTGTACAAAAAAGACATTGGGGCCAAGCTCTTCTGTGTGCTGAAACAATAGCCCAGCTTTTAAAACCCAGTGTTTGTACTTCCTTCAATTTGATGGAGGTTCTGAAAAAGCTCAAAAGTGAAAAGGTAAAAATAAATGTGTAGGAAAAAAAACTGCAGATGCTGGTTTAAATCGAAGATAGACACAAAATGCTGGAGTAACTCAGCAGGTGGCTGGGTTACTCCAGCATTTTGTGTCTACCTAAGGTGAAAATAAATGCATATATTAAGTCAGAAATTGAAGTTTTATATATTGCTAATGGTGGAATGTATGCTTTCCACTTTTAGCCCATTGCTGGAGTAACTCTTTGATTTATGAATTGGATGTGTTCAGAAAATGAACCAGTAAGCAACATTTTATAAATCAAAAAGTTTTGGTGCCCAACATTATGGGTATTAGTGTCTTCTTATGCTCAGAGATTGCATGTTATTCATTGAAATAAAGAAGAGTTGTGTAATTCAAAGACTTGAATGAGTGTCAATGGTATTACACTGAAAATTCATAAAACCATCATTCATAAATCAATGAATTAGATGTACTTGGAATTGATGAAAGAAATGTTCAGATACTTTGTGAGTCAGAAGAAAGATCAGGGCTCTTCCTATTCTCATGGAATCAATTTTTCCTCCACAAACCTAATCCCTAATCTTTCATGATAGTCTCCCATGATTAACAAAAGGACCTAGACAATGCCTGACCATGAAAATAGATTTTGGAACTCTTCCTTCAGACTCTTACGGCCCTTGTTATCTCAGAAGTGATGGTCACATGAAGGTCTACCCCTTATCTTTCAAATGTTAGGGTACAACAGTGGGTAATAGTTAAATTACCAACATAACCTAAAATCCTGAACTCATAATCTGCTGTTAAAATTCGTCTAGAGTAGCTGTGGAATTCAAACTTATTTCATTTTTAAAGGGTGAAAGAAGGGTGGTGTCATACAATTCTAGTTCGGCCATGCCTTTCAGTGGGGGACTTTACCGTCTTCACCAGGTCTAGACTAGAACTGACTCCAGGCCCAAATGTGAATCTCCTCTGTTCAAGGGAAATGACGTAGACAAACAAATGCTGGAGATAGACACAAAATGCTGGAGTAACTCAGCGGGACAGGCAGCTTCTCTGGAGAGAAGGAATGGGTGACGTTTCAGGTCGAGACCCTTCTTCAGACAAATGCTGGTCTTGCCATATATGCCCAGACCCTTAAAATGAATAAATAAACCAAAACGAATTGTTATCATGACAGAACTGGTATGGAGCTAACATTTGATGGATCGCAAAGGGAAAGGATGGATAGATGTCATCACTTTGAATTATGTCACTAAGTGTCTAGATCCCCGTTTCATTACACTTAAAAAAAACTTGAAAGCTGTGTATATATTTACCCACATGCTGCCAAATCCAATCCTGACAATAGTTTTCAAAGTACACAGCTACATTTTAAATTTTCATAAAAACCGAATAAATATTGACTTTTATTGATGGCATGTTATTAATACTAAAGATAGCATTCATTTAGAAAAATTAAGGTGAATGATGGCTGGTATTATAAGGAGTGAAGAGGAATATTTTTCAAATCAAATACTACATTGAACTGGAAATCTAATATTTGAACATTTTCCATCTGATGGTTGAGAATTTCAAGCAATAATGAAAGAGCAAACTGGGATCCACTCAGGGATTATGCAGTAAAATTTGCCTTTGACTGTAACTGCGAATGATAGCAAGTCAACAACTTCTGTTGCATTCTGCATGATTTTTTTCCCATCGATTTCCTATCATCCAATTTGTAATATTGCCCATGATAATTTGCACTCCTGATTTTTACATTAAGTCAGCCTATCTGAGATTGTTTGCTGTAAACACCCTAACAATTCCAACTTGCATTTCTATTGATAAAGCTGGAGAGATAGCAAACATCAAATTGATTGTTCTGAACAGCCCATGGTATTTCTATGAGCCACTGTCCCACCTCGTCACTGTAAATGGAGAGTTAAACTTTCATCAATAAAGCCTATGTTTTTTTTGAGTGAAAGGTTCTTTTATTGCCTTTGTGATATTATTTGAAGAAGGGTATTGTGTGCTGCAGTTTGATTTATTGGAATGCCTAGTGCATTTGGTGAACTGTAGTTTAAACATCTAACAGAGCAATTGATGGAGAAACTGAATTTAGCTAAAAATGATCCATTTACCAGAAGAATTTGCTACGGGTGGAAATTATGGCATGTTTCAGTGTGAAGAAAATATGCTTTTTTAAAAAAAGATCTAACATCCATATCCTGTTGAAATTTAAGTTTACAAATAGAAAATAAATACTTGACAAGGCGGTATTTCAAGCTGGAATTGTCATAAATTCGGGTGAAGAGGAGAGGGCTGAGATTCGTCAGTATCTGTTCAACATTTTGAAGGCAACTCATGATAATAATTTCAGTAACAATCAGAATAGTTTTCCTCCTGCATCGGCAGGAGATGCTGTTTGACGAGGGGATAGCTAACACCAGTTCAGACTTGGATGACGTTTCGGGTCGAGACCCACCTTCAGACCCGAAACGTCACCCATTCCTTCTCTCCAGGGATGCTGCCTGTCCCGCGGAGTTTCTCCAGCATTTTATTTCTACGGTATATAACCAGCATCTGCAGTTCCTTCCAACGCACCAGTTCAGACTTGTTTGTACTGCTTGATTCTATTCTTCACTTTGCAGAAGAAGGGTACATTTGGCTATGACAGATAATGGAAGTCATTGTGTAGGTAATTGGAATTTACCATAAGAAGCAAAACGGAGCATTGCAGAACACAGTTCCATGACATTTAGATGCGACATGTAGACTTTGGTGGAGGAGATTAAAGGATGAGAGATCCTCTTTTGTATCCACAGAGGACCAGAAGACCTCTAAAATAATTGTCCAAAGGCAATGCACAATGACATTCGAGACGTATAAAATCATAAAAGGACTAGACAAGCTAGATGCAGGAAAAATGTTCCCAATGTTGGGGGAGTCCAGAACCAGGGGACACAGTCTAAGAATAAAGGGGAGGCCATTTAAAACTGAGGTGAGAAAAAACTTTTTCACCCAGAGAGTTGTGAATTTGTGGAATTCTTTGCCACAGAAGGCAGTGGAAGCCAATTCACTTGATGTTTTCAAGAGAGAGTTGGATTTAGCTCTTAGGGCTAACGGAATCAAGGGATGTGGTGAAAAAGCAGGAAAGGGTTACTAATTTTGGATGATCAGCCATGACCATATTGAATGACAGTGGTGGCTCGAAGGGCCGAATGGCCTACTCCTGCACCTATTATCTAAGTTTCCACGTAAGAGTGTTTGTCATATGTACTGGCAACATAACAATGAAATTCTTACTTGCTGCAGCTTTGCAGGCCACAAAATGCAATAACACACAGATAAATTTATAATACTATAAATGAATAACCATAATACTAGTAACCTTAAGAGTGCAAAGCTTATGTCTGTAGTGTAACCATCCATACACAGTCCATAGAAGATCACATTTTCCTGAGGTCAATGTTGTGTTGTGTCCAAGAGCCTGAAGGTTATTTGGAAGAAGCTGTTCTTAAACCTAGCAGTCACGGTTTTCAGGCACCTGTACTTTCGTACCGATAGTTGAAGTGAAATGAGGGCATGGGCTGGGTGGTGTGAATTCTTGATAATGTTGGCAGTCTTTTTTGAGGCAGTTCTCTTGCATAGATTGCACATGGAGTTAGTTATTGTCCTTAGCATAAGTTTGTACAATCAGATTAGATAGTACTTTGGCTTTGGGCTTGGTTTTCTTGGTTGAGCGCTTCTCCAGGTGTTATAGCGCAAGTACTTTGTGTTTTAATTGTAACGTACAGAAGCCCAGCTTAAGCCTTGCAAAGTTTGCAGGAGGTGAAGTCCAGGGTTTGCAGCATGAACCTGGCGGGCAACTCCCTTTTCCACACTTGAGGGTGCAACTGTATGTCTCAGCTCCCATTGCTTCTCAAGAAACCACCCGAGATCTGGCTGTTGCAATAAAAGCTCAGCCATTTGCCACACAAATTCAGCATGGTACCACTGTAACAATGGCTGCATTGTTTAAAGGGTCGTAGGATTTCTAGTTCACCTACCTATGCTGCAGATTAGGATTTCTGAGGCACTGTTACAGCGGCTGATAATAGACAATAGACAATAGGTGCAGGAATAGGCCATTCGGCCCATTGAGCCAGCACCGCCATTCAATGTGATCATGGCTGATCATTCTCAATCAGTACCCTGTTCCTGCCTTCTCCCCATACCCCCTGACTCCGCTATCCTTAAGAGCTCTATCTAGCACTCTCTTGAATGCATTCAGAAAATTGGCCTCCATTGCCTTCTGAGGCAGAGAATTCCACAGATTTACAACTCTCTGACTGAAAAAGTTTTTCCTCATCTCCGTTCTAAATGGCCTACACCTTATTCTTAAACTGTGGCCCCTGGTTCTGGACACCCCCAACATTGGGAACATGTTTCCTGCCTCTAATGTGTCCAACCCTTTAATAATCTTATAATACTTCGGCGGGGTGCCATTCTTCTATTAGGATGGCTACATTAATGAGCTTCTACCACACAACCAGTGCCCTTATTTTCCTGTCACCCAAAGTGGATCAAAGTGCTTGAATCATGCTGAGATGGTGCAAAAGGAATATAAGAAATAGGAGCAGAAGAGAGCAGTTTCCCAGTTCAACAAGATCATGGTTGATCTTCTGCCTCCAACTCCATTTTTTTCTCTATATTCTCTTATCCTTTCCTTAGAACATAGAAACGTTCCTTCAAACATTCGGAAATCTTCTGATCTCTGTGTTTGACTGCAACCAGTGACTAAACCTCCACGATACTCTGGAGTAGTGAATTCTCAAAATTGACTATTCTCAGAGGGAAGAAATTGCTCCTTATTTTATTCTCCTTATTTTAAAACTATCACCTAGTTTTCATTTAGATACTGAGACACAAAAAGCTGGAGTAACTCAGCGGGTCAGACAGCATCTCTGGAGAAAAGGAATAGTGGCATTTTGGGTCGAGACCCTAAAGGGCCTGTCCCACTTAGGTGATTTTAAGGTGACTGTCGGCGACTAGGCTGTCGCTGAACGTTTGCCGGGGTGTCGCGGGCATGATCGTGAGGAATCTTCAATGAATCGTAGCGGATCTCGGCGCGTCGCGGAAAATTTTTCCAGATAGAAATTTCTCTGCAACAGCTGGCTTGTCGCCAGGTATCGTAGCTTATTGCGGGCGCTGTCGCATGCTGTCCCCAGGTTTGCTAGGTTGTCGCAGATGCATTTAGAAGCATGTAATATTAAATTAAGAAAAGGCATTTGAAGATACCAGAAGATAGTTTTGTTTAACCAATTTATTTATGTCAGAATATTTGACAGGTAGATTGGAGGCGACAGTTTGACGGTCAGGTAAGCATGGGAACTTTGCGATGTTTCCGAAGAAGGTGTAATCTTTTAGCCAGGTGCTAGTTTCACAAAAATGTAACTTGCATCGACCTGACTCGGCATTGTCGTGGTCATTGTCGTAGGGCAAAAGAAAAGTTCGGCGGTCTGCTACGACTTTGACAGTCGCCGGGAGTTGCCTTAAAAATCACGTAACTGGGACAGGCCCTTTAGTTAGGGGAAACATTCTCCCTGCACTCTTCTACAGTGTACATTGTTTCTTAATCGAGGAGACCAAATTTGTGTACTTACGCTCCAGTTGCAGGCTCATCAAGAACCTGTGAATCTGCAATAAAACCTCCTTCCTCCTGGATTCAAATCCATTTGTAATAATGGTTAACATAACATTCAGCCTTATTAGTTTGGGAAACTGCATGTTGGCTCCCACAGCTCAAGATTACTCGGATTGCCAGAGACTGAAAGCCAGTCACTAAGGATGGAAGAAAAGAAGGTTTTCTGACAATTAGGCAAGGTTTGATTGATAACTTTTGACTGGCATATTGATTTTCTGTTCATTGTGTTCACTGGCAGTGCAGTGCAGTTCGTGAGCCAGTTTCAGTCACAAACGGGAGGACCGGGTTTTCTCCTCAGTACTGCTTGTTATGTAACTGCTTTAGTTTAGTTTAGAGATGCAGCATGGAAACAGGCCATTGGCCCACCGAGTCAGTGCCGACCAGTGATTCCTGTAAACTGGCACTATCTTACACACTAGGGACAATTTACAATTTTCACCAAAACCAAATTAACCTACATACCTGTACACCTTTGGAGTGTGAGGGGAAACCAGAGCAGCAGGGAAAGGCCACGGGCAGAACGTATAAGCTCTGTACAGACAGCACCCGTAGTCGAGATCTACCCGGATCTCTGGCACTGTAAGGCAGCAACTGTACCACAACCGTGCTGCCTAAAGGTGGTGGTGTCAAGACCTTAGCCTTGCAGAAGTAGAGTGAACCATCATGAATACCAGGGGCGGGGGGTTGGGGGGGGGGGGAGGGGGGAGGGGGGAGGGGCACAATGAGGCAGCGGTAGAGTTGCTGCCTTCCAGTGCCAGAGATCGGGGTTCTATCCTGACTATGGGTGCTGTCTGTATAGAGTTTGCACATTCTCCCTGTGATCGTGTGGGTTTTCTCTGCTTGCTCCAGTTTCCTCACACATTCCAAAGGTGTGCAGCTTTGTAGGTTAATTGGCTTTGTTAAAATTGTTATGTTGTCCCGTGTGTAGGATAGTGCAAGGATTGCTGGTCAGTGTCGATTGGGCGAGCCAGAAGACCTGTTTCTACACTCTCTCTAAAGTCTACAGTCTGATCTTGACAGCCATTGCACCTTACAGCTCCGGGCACCTAGTTTCAATCCTGGCTTTGGGTTCCATATGTATGTGAAAAGTTTGAATATTCTCTCCTTGATGACAATATGGTTCCTCCCATATTCCCGAGGTTACTGTCTCCTACTACATCCTATCTTTGTCCCGCTCCCTCCCCTGACATCAGACTGAAGAAGGGTCTCAACCTGAAACGTCACTCATCCCATTTCTCCCGAGATGCTGCCTGACCCGCTGAGTTACTCCAGCATTTTTTGTCTAAAAAGAATCAAGGGGAAAGTAAGCATGTGTGAGAGAGACTAAGTTACAGTATGTGGTCTACAACTCTCTGTAAGACCTTGGCTTTGCCACTAGTTAAACAGCAAACAGCTGCAGAGCAGTAAGTGTGGAGAAATCCTAATTGATCGCTTACTAACTGCGAGGCAATTTCCCCAGTCGGTTTCATTAGTGGACTCCATGTAGTGTTGCAAACCTGGTAGTCAGTTCAAAACTTACACGATTGGCAGTCCATGTGCACGAGTCACAGAACTAATGACATCTGAAGGGATAAAATCTGGTGGTTCTGTTTAGAACCACTGGCAATGCCCACAAAATCCAGCCTAGCTTCAACATAGATGGAAGCTGATGCACAGCTGTCCATCTTGACCTTGCCAGCCACTGGCATCTTGCATAGATAGCCCGCCCTGTGGTTGGAATAGTGACTAGAGCATTAGAGAAGATGCCCTTCCCAAAGTACGTGCCTCATGCATTGTTGCTCTCTGAGTTTCAGGTGAGTGCAAAAAAAAATCTATCTCTGTCCACCAATACCTGTTGGATGGTGATTGTAAAGTCAGGAACAGGTCATTCTTCTGTGTTTTGAGCAGTCTGGGCTGGGTGACAGGGAAAATATCACAAACAAAAAGGAATTTTTCTTTTTGGTAATAGGCAAGCACCACAATGCTGTTGCTCTGGTTTCTGTGATCTTCCGTTTTGGCAGAAGGTTGCAATGATCATTTCAGTGTAGAGGGTGTTGCTGGGGAGGGGCTTCTCCAATTGCCTTTGCTCAAGGATCTACCAGTTTAAGAAGGAATAAATTCCCGTAAGCGGAGACAAGGACTTATCTTCGGAAACTAGAGGATGATCTGATGGTTGAGATTGAGAGATTTTGAAGCTGTGGAATAGAGAGGTAAAGGAGACAGTGGAAGTAGATACCAGCTACGGAATGAAAAGCTTGATACCTTTTGTTGGGCAAAGGAGAAAATGAATTGAGGGAGTACACTTGAGCATTTTCTGAATAGATGTAAGAAATGCTTTCTTTCCAAACCTATTTATTCTAATGCTTCTATAATGTGTGGGTTTAGCTTTGTTGGTGCTGGCAAAAAAATAGTTTGGGCTTTCTTCCAGTTCTTCTAGATAAAACAAAATTATCCAAAGTGCTGCTGATATTTTTTTACGTGGACCCAGAGGCTGATTTAGATCAATACAAATTGGTTTTATGCCAGCGAATGTTATAAGGGAAGACTCACAGTCTAAGAGAAAAATGCACCAACATTTCTGCCTGAAGTTGCACAATGAATCACTATGTATACTGACAACAATGTCACTCCCATTCTAACCATTATTTTTCATTTGGTATTATCCCCGAGACCCCACGTAATAGCAGTTTCCACTAAATCCTTGATTCCATTGACAAGGTGATACTTTGAAAACATTTCGTTTTTAATGATTGTGGTTATATTTTTAAAGTTACCTGAAATCCGTCAGAAATATTCCTTTTCAAATACAATAACCTTTCCGTGTTACGAGCAGATTATTTTGAACCTCCTTCAATTGCTGCGCTTGCCTTAAACTCAATGTCACTTGATATTTTATTACAGAGGGTTGCAAGGTCTAAGGGGGAGAAATTTTTGACACAACATATTACTAATGACCTGTAATAGTACTTGGCAGTGGAAGAGAACAGTGTGTCCAAAACGATATGATGTAGATGCATGGCGGAGGAATTACTGCATGGAGTATCAACAGATAGCATTTATGCCTTTGTCCTATCATTGCTTCCTTTAATTGTTGCCCTTTTAACTCTGAATCAAATTTACAAATGCACAAAACAGGATATATTAAACGTAAAGGAACAGCAGCTCGTTTACTTGTTCCTACAAACCTATTAAACTATAAATTGCACATTTAAACCATTTATTTTGTATGATGATTTTGTACAGTCGCAGGAAGAGGATTATTCTCTTACCTCAAAATGTGTTATATTTTTTCTGGCTGAATGGAGTATTGGAAATTGCCTGCACAAATTCAAATTGAAACTGTGTATGGGAGGCAGCTGGTTGTCATGGGAGCAGTACTGCAGATTCTAATTCCTGATTCTGAGTAGCACTAACAGCAAAATGATGCTGAAGACATTATGGGTGAACAAATACTATCTGCCTACATTATCAGAGTTAATTGGCTTTCTCTAAAACACACCTGAACACTGATGTTTGCCTAATTACTGGCATGTGCCACTGGAACAAAACTAAATATATTAAACGTGTATGTAGATCACATGAAGTAAAATCTATTTCATTTAGGAAATCACCATCCTTTCACATTTTGAACTTGAAAAAAAAATTCAGAAAATGTTTTCGATCTCTGTCCAATTGTGTTTTGGGTTGGTAATAGTGTTATCTTTATCATAAATTAAAATGACCATCAACAAGAAATAATACAGAACTTGATCTTATTATACATAAAGCTAATTCAATAACCATCAAACTAAAACTCTTATTCCAGAGTATATTTTTGAAACATTAATGAACGATGTACTGTAATGAGTTGCAGCATTTCATGTCGGGGTATTTGTATAGAATCCCCAAACAGTAAGCTAAACACCCACACGCATTAGTGAATCAGCATTCAGAGAAAATTCCCTCGGGTGCTAGAGCAGTCAAAACAAGGCATCAATGAGTTTCTGCCTCCAGATTCATTTTCACACTGCCAGTTACATACTGCGTGAAGATCATGTGCATGTTCATCATCTGATGTGGGCATCCAACAACTCCGGAGAAGATTTATAAACCAGGAAGGGTAGGACTCCCATGGCTATCTGGTAAGGTCTTTATTTACCCATGGATTGGGACCAAATACTAATAATCCCAACAGTAGAATTTTGATTGTTGTTAATGGGCAAACTAGATTCTGCATGGAGGCATTTCTGTCAATGAGCAAGGTTGCTGATAGTAATCCTTTGATATTTTGTACATCAGGAAGCAGAATGGTTGTTTCTCCTGCACCGTTTCTTTTAAGGTCCACAATGCAAGATTAGTCTCTTCAAATCAGCACCTGCATAGCTCAATTGAGCATGCTGCCTTACGAGAAATCACTGAATATGGTGATATAACCGATATCTAGAAACAGCTTCCCTTCCACAATATTAAAAGATTTAATTAAGGGAAATAACTGTCAATGCACAACATTTCATGAAGTGTCACTTGTAGGAATTATTCCTGGTTTCACCACTGTTTGTGTAGTTGCTTTTCTGGAGAATGAATCCCATGCCCTTCTCATTTCTGTGACAAGGACAACTCCGAGAACTAATTTGACGGTGTCAGTAATGCAATATAAACTCACAATTTAAGGTTCCTGCTTTCCCTTGGATCACCTCTAAATTAAATCCAGTTTATTTATCTGTTTTTGAAAATGTAAAGAATGGCGGGTTTCAAATTTTATAGCTGAAGAAAATGAGGAGAGACTCGAATGGCTTTTGTCATGCACTTGAGCCAAGCAGGGAAGAAGACCATGTTAATATAATTGATGTGAAGCATCACACTTACTAGGCCATGCTTGCATTAACAGACTGGAACCAATAGCTGTTCCTAGCCATCGCCTCTGTTTTTCTCTTTTGGCATTTGCTGCAGAGTGTACGTCAACCTCTATCTACCTGGCTTCAAATATTAGATCTGTCGTGAATGTTTCTGCAAGCCGCAAATCTGATTTACATCACGGAGTAAATGACAAAGTTGTTGCTGTTTATCAATGATAACGTGCGATGTTGCAGACAAAGGTTTAAATAATACATAAATCTGAAGTTTATTCCTGGTGTTTAGCCAATCAACAAAGAAAATAAAACTATGAAGTTTTGGCCCATGTGATTATTTCGTTTGTTTCCTAATGGCGATAGACTGCAAGTTTCCGGTGCTTGTTGTTCTGATTTGTAATTAATGTGAAAAATAACAAACCACTATGAATAATCAGCGTTTAAACGGGATAAGGGAAGACAATGTTGCCTCTGTATAGATTTAGAATTAAACTAAAATATGCTTTCTCTCAGTGCTTACTTTGATTAGGCATTTAATTTGACTGTAATTTAATTTTAATAGAGAACAAACACTTCCATGCAACCTTTTAGAAATTCATTCGGGATGTGAGTTGTCTGATTCTGTTGCAAGTGAAGGGTAAAAACCTGGTAGGTTGTCTCTTTAAATAAGATCTGCAGTGTTGATGTAACCCTCTAGCATGGATGGTAGGAACCATTCTCACCTCTGCAGCAGGGAGCTTGACCAGAAAGGCTCTCTCAGGCACTGGAAATGTACTGTTTGTTAAAATGCATTGAATTATAGCAATTCCCCTGGTTATAACTCCTTTTATTGGTAGCTTCCAATCTGTCGGTAAAAGAGACAGTTCATGTGCCTGGCTGTAAAAGAAAATATTGAAAACAACAATGTTGTGACTCACATCTTTTCCTCTTTAATTCGACAGAACACCATAGCAGTGGCTTCAGTTCAGTTGCCACCATCAATTTTCACTCATTTCCTAACCTTGCACACTGTTGACAACTCATCCTGCAAGCTACAATTTATTGTATTCCGGAATGGAAAACTCTTTCCCAGTACAGGTAACTCATCAAACCTTGCTGATGATGGGAAACGCAAGTGTGTTTCAACACCAATTGTTTTCATCAAAATAGGTGAGTTACTATCTGGATTTAAATCTCCCGAATAGTTTAAAAATGCTGCAGAAAAGATAGCATTGAACTGCAATGTGTTACTGTGAGAGACAATGAAAATGAATGCATTCATGAGCAGTTTTTGTATGTGAAATCCAGGTTGCTACTCAAAAGATAGTATTTGACTGAGATGATCCTGGTTATATTTGCTGACCTTCAATGTATTGGTTCATGTGGATGTGGAAGGATTATTAATATCTAAAAGCTGCAACAAAATCTTGAATGTCAATTTCCATAATTCAAAATACTTATTCTATTAAATTATGACATTTATCCCACCCAAATGGTGTAAACGTGGGTTAATGTTAGAGAGCATCTTTCGGGTAAATTACAAAACTGTAGTGAATGTATGTCAGGTTGCTGAGCAGTAATAAACAAAATGCATCTCTAAACTGCTCTTAATTTAATTTGCCCCCTTTCAGGTGTAATTATATTTTGTGGGGCAGAGTAGCATTCACCTGACAATCTTCATGAAGCATAAACAAGGATATATACAAGGGTTAAAGGAGAAAAAAAAAAAGCTGTATTTGTTTTGAAATCCGAGCAAGACTTTACTCTGCATCATTACAATAAGATTTCTTTCCCTGATAACTTATTCTGATAGAATATTTTGTCAGAAGCTTTATGTTCTTTAATGACACAGCAGTTCACAATCTGTGCAGCAAGTTACTTACTGTGCTATTGAAGCACAGAGGTATTCTTGTATCTTCCAATGCTTGCAGTCCAGACCTTGCGTATCTTTTGATTTTGTGTTCAGCCGTACAAGATCTTCCTAATTTAATCCACTTACCTAATTGAATTTGCTTGTGCAGATGGGTGCAGCTTTGGGAACCTCAGCAAGCCTGTCACCGTGGTGCTGAGGCACTTTGCTCCGGGTGCCGATCCGACTGCAGCATATTGGGATTTTGACCTTTTGGATCGGCATGGTGGCTGGCACGCTACAGGGTGCCACATAACAAACTCAGCAACCAATATCACCACCCTTCAGTGTTCGCAATTTGGCAATTTTGCAGTTCTCATGGTGAGTACACGTCCTGATTCTTTAGCAGAAAGTTAAGTTCGGCAGCAAACCGTGACATTTACCATAACACGGCCTTAATGAAACTAAAATGTTTTACCGACAGTCTCACAAAGAGATATCGGAGATCAAGGGAGCAAAATGTTGTCAGGAGTACTAAATGTAAATAATTCAGCATCATTTTTTTTGCAGACTGCAGTGTTTCAGTTGATTGCAGATGAACCTGTATCTTGCAGAAATTATTCAATAAAAATAATAGGATAACTTGATTGTATGATTTATTTGTGGCATAATTTCTATTTTATGCTTGTGGTGTTCATGATGGTATTCCTGGAAGGATTTTGCTTTCATAATTGAAATTGTGTTGTGTGGACTATTCCAATCAGACATGAGACACATGCACAGTTAAATGGCACGTTTAACAACAAAAAAATAGACAGTGGCATTCAGCACTGATTTTACGCAGCAGTAGGTATCCTTTCATTATCATACTCTTGTGTGGGTTTATAATTGTTGACTGATGTTGTCACCTATAATATATATTTGGCATTCTTTCCAGCAATAAACCCGGCATGGATTTAAAGATAGAATGGTTAGCTACTGTAGATAGCTACATGGTATGACCTAAAATGTTGTCAATGTATCCCAATTAATTTCAATGGCTGTGTGTGCCCCGTGGCACGCGCCTTCATTTCTGTGCAGACCTGTACTCCACATCACAAGCCATTTACAATATGCATATAAATTGAACCTCCAACTCTGTCAAAGAAAGAGTAGGTGTGACAAATCTGTGAAATAGAGTACATGACAAGATCAGTAGCATCAACGTTTACTTAGCATCCCCCTTCAAGTAGCAGCAGTTTGTGAATATTGGATTTAAAAGTGCTTTATCATTCTGAACAGGAAATTTCTGATCGGTGAATTGAAGCATTAAATCCTATTCACACTTGCCAAGATAGAATGTGTTGCATTTATAAAGTCATTATTTCAGCAGCATTACACCTAGATAAATAGGTTCATCTTGTTTACATTTTGAAAGGTTTGCAATTGTGTAAGTGTCAAGCTATTGGTATGTATTTGTAAAAAGCATCTGTAATGACGACTGTGCAACAGAGGAAAAGTGTGTGCAGAATACTAATCTGCTGTCAGATGGAGCACAGATGTTGGCCAATCATAGCATAGGTCTGTGACGGTCTGTAATGTAATGTGATTATTATCACTCACCAAGGCATAAATCACCCCTCCTTGAAAATATTTTGAGTTTCTTCTCAAGCTTTTGGATGGAATTCAAAGTGGGAATATGTGGTTGAATACGACTAGTTTATCGACATCACCACTCCCTCCAGAATTAAGTTTCCAAGGTCATGTTGTTTGAAAATAACTAAAAAACTTATTACTAAACGGTTACTCTATTTAAAAATAACTGTTGACAGTCCAAAAGTGACTAATGGGAAAATAAAAATCAAGCAGAGGGCAGTTTCCATGTAGACTATCTATGAGAGATTGTTAATGAATAACCATTATGGCATGTAATGTATTTGTGAAGGGTATTTCCAGTTGTGTACTGGTGAATGTGTACAAAATTACAAAAGAATCTCGTGGCATTGAGAGTTCCCAGCATAAAGCCTCTGTATCATCGCCAGCTCTTTACTAAATGTGAAAACTACAAAGGACATTAGTAACGAGAAAAGTAAATAGCAGGCAGTTCTTTGTCACAACTATTTTAATTAAATATGCTAAATCTGAGCACATGTTAGCACCTTAATCTTTTACCGTACTCAGTAATTCAAGAGCATCCGAAATGTAATATAATAAGCATTTACACTGACAGCTGAAGCAGATCTTAGCTGCAGGTAATTTTGCAAATGTCAGTCACCTAATGTACACTCACCCTTTCAGCCAGGAACCCCAATAATAATCCCAATGCTAACAAGCATAATATTTGGTACCATTATATTGCAGACAATAATATTAGTAGCATACATATTACTTGGAGATATCATCATATCATCATCATATCATATCATATATATACAGCGCGGAAACAGGCCTTTTCGGCCCACCAAGTCCGCGCCGCCCAGCGGTCCCCGTACATTAACACTATCCTACACCCACTAGGGACAATTTTTACATTTACCCAGTCAATTAACCTACATACCTGTACGTCTTTGGAGTGTGGGAGGAAACCGAAGATCTCGTAGAAAACCCACGCAGGTCACAGTGCAGCCCCCGAAGTCAGGATCGAACCTAGTATTGTAATTGAGAGCATGCAGTGTGATTAAAGACCAGTACTGAATCCCTTTCATCTCGAACGAGGTTTGAAATTAATTCTTCACCAAAATTAAATATATATCTGGAACTTGAATATTTATACCTGACTTAACATGAAATGAAGCCTCTCTGTAAATAGTAATGGGGCTGCTGCATTCCGAGGACATTTCTTCCGGCTTTGAACAAAATCAACTTTAACATTTGTGAAACAGAAAGATTTATTTCCTGTTCTTGCAACTTATTGCTTTGCATCATTTATAATACTTGTGCCTTCAGATTTGTTGGTACCTGGATGAACCTGTATTATCTTTTATAGTGTTTGACTGGCAAGTAGGATCCCTGACATTTTGAAACAATAAGTGCTGTTGTATCTGTTATCTGTCAGCCATTGCACTGTCACATACAGCTCTGTTGTGGCACTTTGGCCTCTGAGGCAGACCTCAAACCTCAACTCCCAAATCTCAAAAATAAATCTTTTTATCCCACTTGCTACTTTTAGGACCTTTTGCTGCCGTATACCATTCTCTACGCTTCTAAAGTGCTTCCTAGGTTGTGAAATTCTATAATCTGTACTGATGTTGTGAGAATTGTTGTTTCAATACAAGCCTTATCATTCTTCTGGCTTCCTCTTAAATGTGTCTCATTCATCGATGCTGTACTGGTAGGGTTCTGTGGGTAAACAGAGGTAGAGTTTGAAGCAGAGGTTAATAATTGTCAACTAAACAGCAGTGTATAGTAGAAAAATGCATCAAATTCATCTCAAATGGTCAACATAGTCGTTAAAAGCTTACACGTATACACACTACACTTCTTCCCATATAAGATAAGATCAGACTAAACCATCAACCATTTACATGCATGAGATTTTACAATTGATTAACTATTACATCAATATACCATTGTAAATCAGGCCAAATATGAATCTATTCTATCCTCTTCACCCCTCATTCTTCTGAATTCTTCAATACAATTGCTATCTTCAAAGTAACCACTCCAGACACAAGTAATTCTAATCGGATCACTTCTCTAACATGCCTCATACACATCTGGTCTCACATCCTTTTCTTGCATCAACACCATTTTGCACCCTGGCTCCCACTTCGACCCATTGCAGACACGAAACACATTTGGAGTTGCAGAGCCATTGCCTCTAACTTTTCCTTTCTGAATTGTCTGACTTTACTAGGTTGTTAACTGTGGTGGCATCCTTCAAAAATCTTCAGAGCTTTTGAACTGATTTTCAAAGAAGTCCACTCTCAAAACATTTCACTCATTCCAAACATTTTACTCATTCCTTGCTTGATTCAAAACAGTAAATGCTGAAAACAGTTTTGCAGGTCAGGGATTATCTGCAGAAAGAGAAACAGTTAATGTTTCAGGTCCAGGACCCTTCATCAGACATAGTTCTCACAAAGGCTCCCTGGACCTGAAAAACTGACATTTTCTCTCTCCACAGATGCTGCCTGTTCTGCAAACTGTTACCAGCATTTTTTCTATTTTTATTTCAGATTTCCAGCATCTGTAGATGTTTCGAACATTTCATCCACGTGACTCAGTCCATTCAATAATTTTGCATCCAACAAGGGCATTGTAGACATTAAGATCTTCTCCACAAATTGCACAGATTCATCTTCTCTATCTGTCTTAGTTTTGCAAGATCCAGTCTATCAGACCTAATAAATAGTGCCTTGTGCTGAGTCTAATGGTTCTCATCTTGTTTGTGAATTCTTGTACATACAAAAGCTGCAATCCATCAGCTTCTATAATCTGACTCACTCATGCTATTCAGATTGCACACTCTCCTTCTGAACTACCTGCCAGTTGTATAAGACGTTGGTGAGGCCACATTTAGAGTATTGTGTTCAGTTCTGGGCACCATATTGTGGGAAAGATGGTGTCAAGCTGGAAAGGGTACAGACAAGATTTACGAAGATGTTGCCAGGACTCAAAGGTCGAAGCTATAGGTAGAGGTTGAGTAGGCTGCAACTCTATTCCTTGAAGCGCAGGTGGTTGAAGGGTGATCTCATAGAGATGTATAAAATCATGAGAGGAAGAGATCAGGTAGAAGCACAGAGTAGGGGAATCAAGGATCAGAGGACATAGGTTTAAGGTGAAGTGGAAAAGATTTAAAAGGAATCTGAGGGGTAACTTTTTCACACAAAGTGTAATGGGCATATGGAACGAGCTGCCAGAGGAGGTAGTTGAAGCAGGGACAATTGCAACATTTAAGAAACAGTTAGATAGGTACATGGATAGGACTGGAATGGATGGATATGGGCCCAATGCAGGCAGGTGGAACCAATGTACCTGGGATATGTTGGCTGGTGTGGGCAAGTTGGGCCTAAAGGCCTGTTTCCATGCGGTATGACTCAATGACTCTAAGTGTAGTCCCTGTATTCTGAAATTGCCAAGTTGTGGCCAAAGTCATGCCTTTGACTCCGGCTACTCATAACGAACATTATTCCACTTATCCCATACTCGGCACACCTCATCGTCTGGGTCACCTCCGCATGGTCTAATTCTCTGGCCAGTTATGAATTTCCAGTTATGAATTTGCAAATTTTGTTTTGCAAATCTGTTCCTCAACTTCACGAATACCTCAACTTCATGACTACTTCCACTGGTGTTTCGATAATCAATACCTTTATCCTTTAATTTTTCTGCTATCACGAAGCAATACCCACTTTCCTTATTGATCTGTAGTAAAACAGACCAAAAGCCCAGGCATTGCTTGTCACTTAGTCTACACTGCAAATTCATAACTCACAAATAATGTCTGCAATATGCTTTCTCTGTCTCTGATGCAATACCCTTTGGTAATATCATCTGCTCTCAATGCAAACCATGTCAGGTCGTATCACATTCCTATTCACTGCCATGCTGCTTCGCCACTGCCCTCAGGTCTGTGTTGCACTACTTCCCTCTAGTTTTCTTAGCACAAAACACATACAGCATATGCTTCAGGCAAATTGCTGACCTACATTTTCCCATGAAGGCTTCGCTATTAACAGCTTGGCTCTGTTTTCAGCTCAGGTTTCACATGCAATGTCAGATGCACTGTTGTCAAATTCCACTGCCATTGTGTAGGTGCATCACGCACCACACTTTGGAGAGAGCTAACTTTATTCGCTGGACTCTCAGCTAGGCTATATTTTCTCCGACCATCCGGTCAAGTGCACGGTAACAACTAAACCATTCATTTCAATGGTAACCTTTTCAGTTTACAGCCTGCAGTTGTGTTCTTCCAGCATGTAATAGCTGGAGACACTTTGGCTTCTCTCAAGCTTTCCTGACCAGCGTTCTACCTGGGCAGGGCCAGTGCATGCTGAATGTTGAGTAGATACTGAATCTCCTTTCTGTCCATTGTAAAACACGCTGGACACCCCTTCTAGAGCCCAATGTCCTTTTGCTCGACCTCACAGTGAACTGTGTCCTGGCCAGTGACAGATCAGGGCTGCAGTATCAACGAGTTTATTTCTAGTTGCTTCTGAAGAAGGGTCTCGACCCGAAACGTCAACCATTCCTTCTCTCCAGAGATGCTGCCTGTCCTACTGTGTTACTCCAGTATTTTGTGCCTATCCCACATTAAGAAGATGGCCTAAAATGTATAGTCCTTTTTGTACTCTTTGGGGGTCCAGCAGATACTGTTAAGCATTCCTGTTTTCTGAAACCAGAAATAAAAACGGAGAATGCTGGAAAACTTTGACAGATCAGGTAGCATCTGTGTCAGGGAAAAAGTTAACATTTCAGGTTGCAGACTCTTCATCAGAACTGGTCTCAGAAATGCCCTTCCCCGTGACAATTCCAATACCACATATCTTGAAACTAGATGATTTGTTACATCTATGGTAAGGGTTCCCACCTTTTGAACCCACGTTTTCCACTGAACCCACTTGCAGTGTCCCTGTGACTTGGTGATCAAGAGCTTCATGTTTCCATTGCCAACTCTGTGGACTTGTTGTCTGCCTCAGCCTTGGAACTGTGCCTTGCATGAAGCAGCCTCACCTTTTAAATACCATCTTCCCACGGCTGCCTATTTTTTACTCTCCCTCAAAAATTAAATAGAAACATAGAAACATAGAAAATAGGTGCAGGAGTAGGCCATTCGACCCTTCGAGCCTGCACCGCCATTCAATATGATCATGGCTGATCATCCAGCTCAGTAACCTGTACCTGCCTTCTCTCCATACCCCCTGATCCCTTTAGCAAAAAGGGCCACATCTAACTCCCTCTTAAATATAGCCAATGAACTGGCCTCAACTACCTTTTGTGGCAGAGAATTCCACAGACTCACCACTCTGTGTGAAGAAATGTTTTCTCATCTCGGTCCTAAAAGACTTCCCCCTTATCCTTAAGCTGTGACCCCTGGTTCTGGACTCCCTCAACATCGGGAACAATCTTCCCGCATCTAGCCTCTCCAACCCCTTAAGAATTTTATATGTTTCTATAAGATCCCCCCTCAGTCTTCTAAATTCCAGCGAGTACAAGCCTAGTCTATCCAGTCTTTCTTCATATGAAAGTCCCGCCATCCCAGGGATCAATCTAGTGAACCTTCTCTGTACTCCCTCTAAGGCAAGAACGTCTTTCCTCAGATTAGGAGACCAAAACTGCTAATCTCTGAGATGCATTGTAGAAGATTCCACAAACCTGATTTCAACGATAACTGGAAATGGCACATTTCTGCTACTGTTTTTAACCTATGTATTAACCAATCATTTCCTCTGGTCACTGGGTGCATGTGCAAAACTTGAAATCTTAAAAGTACACAAAATATACCCGATGAAAAAATATCTGTTCAAGGTTTTCAATGTTATCTTACATGTGACCTCAATTATGTTTGTGACGTTAGTTGACTCGTGCGTTTCAGTGCTTCAACTACCATGACAACAAGACTTTCCTTTTCACCTGAATTGCTTCATTTCTCTCTTCGGAGATTTCCCCTGGGTCTCTAACAATATCACTTGTTCTCAGGAACATTTTCACTTGCACCACGTACAAGGTGAATAGTTGGGTCTGCTAATAACACTCAAGGTCCCCAATGTATCCAACACGTCCACTGCCTACCATCATTGACACACTATTTAGAACATTTCATTCTCTGGTTCTCGCCCAGTAGATCACTCTTCTGTTATTTCCCAAAGCAGTAATATCCCATCCTCTTTGCAGATGTAACACCAGTGAATTTCTTTCTGTTACCTGCTACGCTAAGATACGTTTGCACTTAAATAAACTGACATGTATTGCTATAATCTATTAACAAAACAAATTTGTACACGTATGATTTTGAAAAACAGACCATTAAACAAATGCAATGTTTGCAGATGAGACTGAAAATCATAATGGTCCCTGTAGCAATATTACTATATACATATATTTAGTAATATGACACAGTATATATATATATATATATATATATATATATATATATATATATATATATATATATATATATATACAAAGATGCAGGACAAGTTTTTTTATTCCATAGAGGGTGGTGGGTGCCTGGAACATGCTGCCAGGGGTGGTGGTTGAGGCAGATCTATATAGGTCACTGATATGCAATGAAAATGAAGGACATTTGTGTTTAACACAGTTTGATTTAACCACAAAACAGATTATTCAGTATTCTTTTTAACAGCTTTCATGATTTTCTAAATGATGTGGGGCTCATTGTAGTTGATGCCATCATTGCTTTTTCACAATTAGGAAAATCTAGGTGTCTTATAAACGAGGCACAGCTGCTCCCCAGTCATCTGTTTCAGGTGGAAAGAAGAAACTTGAAAAATACTCTTGGTGGAGTTACATTTTATTTTTAGTGTTTAGTGGGACTGGCTCACTGAGGCAATCACTTTACCTTTCCCCTATGAATTTGTCCCAACCTCTGTATACTTTCCGAAGGTATGCACAAAATTCTGGAGTAACTCAGCGGGTCAGGCAGCATTTCTGGAGAGAAGGAATGGGTCGGAAAGAAGGAATGTATACGTCCTATTCATACCCCAAACCCATTCCCATGTAGAAAAAAATATGGACAAATAGTAGGCATTTTTTCTCTCTCCATGTTTTTTTTTGCTATCTTTGTGATGGAGAAGGAAGAGAAACCACAACATATGGAGGCAACGAGAACAAGGCAACATGAGAAAAAATGCCAACCAAACCGGGTGTACTCTCAAAAGCAGGCTCCCAGGAAGAACAATATATTTGATAGGTTTCCGTGTTAGAAACATGTGAACTTTCTACATGAATCTCTGGATCTTTGTCCAGATATTCTTTGAACATGCGCCTTGAGAAATTGTCACGTGTATCAAGATACAGTGAAAACCATACCTTACATGAATATATCGGGTAGTTCAAAGGAGAAAATAAAAAGAACACAGAATATAGTGTTCTAGCTACAGAGAGTGTGCAAATTTTTTAATTGCAAGGGTCGCAACAAGTTAGCTTGGAACATTGGTAAATTCATTCTAAGCACATGAGAGATCCAACAAGAATTTTATAACAGCCAAATAGAAACTGATCTTAGAGTCATAGTCAAACAGCATGGAAACAGGCCCTTTGGCTCAACTTGCCCACACCAACCAACATGTTCCATCTACACTAGTTCCACCTGCCAGCATTTGACCCATATCCCTCTAAACCTGTCCTATCCATATCCCTGTCTAAATGTTTCTTTGGCAGCAGGTTCCATTGACCCACCAACCTTTGTGTGAAAAAGTTACCTCTCCAATTCTTATTAAATCTTTCCCCCTTCACCTTAAACTTATGTCCTCTGGTTCTTGATTCCCTCATTCTGGGCAGGAGACTCTGTGTGTCTACCCAATCTATTCCTCTAGTCTGAAGAAGGATCTCGACCTGAAATGTCACCCATTCCTTCTCTCCTGAGATGCTGCCTGACCTGCTGAGTTACTCCAGCATTTTGTGAAATAAATACCTTCAATCTATTCCTCTCATGATTTTATGCACCTCTATAAGATCACTCCTCATCTTCCTGCGCTCCAAAGAATAGAGTTCCAGCCTGTTCAACGTCTCCTTATAGCTCAGACCCTCTAGTCCTGGCAACATCCTCATGAATTTTCGCTGTACCTTTTCCAACTTGACAACATCTTTCCTATAACATGGTGCATAGAACTGAACTCTAAATGTGGCCTCACCAACGTCTTATACAACTGCAACATGACCTCCCAACTTCTATCTTGTTTCTGGTGGTAGGTGTTTTCAAGCTTTTGTATCTTCTGCCCACTGGAAGAGGGGAGGTAAGACCATGACCTGAATGTGAATGTCCTTGATTATGTTGGCTGCTTTCCTGAGGCAGCATGAGGTATAGTAGAGTCAATGGTGGGAAGCTGGTTTGTGTGGTGGACTGGACTTTCACAACACTACAATTTCTTGTCGTCTTGGGCAGGGCAATCGCCATACCCAGTTGTGATACATTCTAATAGGATGCTTTACATAGATACATAGACAATAATGCAGGAGTAGGCCATTCGGTCCTTCGAGCCAGCACTGCCCTTCAATGTGATCATAGCTGATCATCCATAATCAGTACCCGTACTGCCTTCTCCCCATACCCCTGGATTCCGTTAGCCCAAAGAGCTCTGTCTAACCCTCTTTCGAATGCATCCAGTGAATCGGCCTCTACTGCCTTCTGAGGCAGAGAATTCCACAAATTCACAACTCTCTGTGTGAAAAAGTTTTTCCACATCTCAGTTCTAAATGGCCTACCCCTTATTCTTAAACTGTGGCCCCTGGTTCTGGACTCCCCCAACATCGGGAACATGTTTCCTGCTTCTAATGTGTCCAATCCCTTAATAATTTTATATGTTTCTAGAAGATCCCCTCTCATCCTTCTAAATTCAAGTGAATACAACCCCTGTCGCTCCATTCTTCATGATATGACAGTCTTGCCATCCCAGGAATTAACCTTGTGAACCTACGCTGCACTCCTCCAATAGCAAGAATGTCCCACCTCAAATTTGGAGACCAAAACTGCACACAGTACTCCAGGTGCGGTCTCACTAGGGCCCTGTACAACTGCAGGAGGACCTCTTTACTCCTATACTCAGCTCCTCTTGTTATGAAGGCCAACATGCCAATAGCTTTCTTCACTGCCTGCTGTACCTGCATGCTTACTTTGAGTGACTGATGTACTAGGACACCTTTCTTAGGTGAATTTGTAGAAATTGGTCTACAAACTTAGACATCCCTCTTAGGATGTGGAGGCATTTGTGTGCTTTCTTAGCCTTAGCATCAATGTGATTGAACCAGAACAAATTGTATTATAGTTACACCTGAGAACCTGCGGCTCTCAAGCATCTCCACTTCACCTCCGTTGATACAGGCTATGGCAAGTATTCCACCCCACTTCCCGAAGTCGGTCACCAGCTCCTTTCTTTTCGTGACATTGAGGTAGAAGTTGTTGTCTTGACTCTATGCTGAACTCTTTCTCTTTCCACTCCTTCTCGTCATTGAATGAGATTTGGCGCACTAAGACGGTGCATAATGAATGGAGCTCGAGCAGCATTTGACTGCATAGTCGTGAGGGTAAAGAGGATATAGTGAGGGCCGAGGATGCGGCTTTGTGGAGCACTGGTGTTGAGAATCGTTGTGATCCTTACTGATCACATTCAATGGGTGAGTAAGTCAAGGATCCAATGGTAATGAGAGGTGCTGAGACTTACATCTTACAAGTTTGGGGAGATGTTGGAACTGTGATGATGGAGACAGAGCTATAATCAATAAATAGGAGTCTGATGTAGTTGATCCAGTTGTTCCAGGTGTGTGCGCAGAGCCAGGGAGATGCCGTCTGCCATGGACCTGGTGCAACGGCAGGCAAATTGAAGTGGATTCAGAGGCTCTGCGAGAGGCTGGAATGAATGAACACCATGACCGGCCACTCAAAGTACTTCATAGTGATGGATGTCATAGCCAGTATTGAGGCACCCTACTTTGTTTTTCATTAGGACTGGGATGATTGTTGTCTTCCTAAAGCAGGTTGAAGTAGGGAGATGTTAAAAAAAATTGTGAATACTCCTGCTGGCTGCTCTGTGCTGGTTCTGAGAACATGGCCGAGTCTCCATCTGGGCCAGTCATTTTTGATGGGTTCACTCTCAGGAAGGCTTACCTGACGTCAGTCATGGTGACCATGGGTACATCTGCCCTGAGGCTATCAAGCGTGGGGGGCGGTATTTCAATGACCTGTTCAAAACGAGCAATTAAGGTATTGAGCATGTTATCACATGCAAGCCTTGCCACAATCAATGGGCGTCTATGTGGTCTCTTGCCGTCTCTGATGGCTTTGCAAAGGTCTTTCGAAACGTATAAGATTATTGAGGGGTTGGACACGTTAGAGGCAGGAAACATGTTCCCAAAGTTGGGGGAGTCCAGAACCAGGGGCCACAGTTTAAGAATAAGAGGTAGGCCATTTAGAACTGAGATGAGGAAAAACTTTTTCAGTCAGAGAGTTGTGAATCTGTGGAATTCTCTGCCTCAGAAGGCAGTGGAGGCCAATTCTGTGAATGCATTCAAGAGAGAGCTAGATAGAGCTCTTAAGGATAGCGGAGTCAGGGGGTATGGGGAGAAGGCAGGAACGGGGTACTGATTGAGAATGATCAGCCATGATCACATTGAGTGGCGGTGCTGGCTCAAAGGGCCGAATGGCCTCCTCCTGCACCTATTGTCTATTGTCTATTTCCCAGATTTCTTGTAACCACAATCTCAAGGCTGTTTGTTCATTTCTAATCTGTACAAAGGGGCCAGCAGCAGAGGAATAGCTGTTGGGGACCTTGCCATACCCACTTGGCTGCCTTCTCAGGCAAGTTTGTAAATGTGCAATTAGCAAACCCACTCAAAAGAAGCATTTGGTCAGAATATCATTGCACTTTACAATCTTACTTAAGCAATGCATTCTGTTTCTAAACCTTCAAAGTTCAAATTATTAAAAATTAACATGATTTCATGCTCAGTACAAGAAACATAATGTGATATTTGACTTTGCTATAGTTATTGTAGTAAGTTGAATGTGATAATATGGATCTTCCATATGTCTTCCTCTCCTATTTCCCTGCAGCTGAATAACTATTCTCTTTCATGTGCCCATCAACTTCCCTTTCAGTTTTGTTTTAACCACTTCTCAATAGTAAGGGATAATTTACTGGAATTTACACCAATTTCTAGTGGTCAATTAAATAACTAGCATAGCATTGAGTTGTGGGAGGAAAAGAAAGCATCCAAAGACAAACCAAGCATTTACTGGGAGAATGTAAACCCCATGTAAACCCCATCACAAGGACCAAGGGATCTTATCGAAACGTATAAGATTATTAAGGGGTTGGTCACGTTAGAGGCGGGAAACATGTTCCCAATGTTGGGGGGGTCCAGAACAAGGGGCCACAGTTTAAGAATAAGGGATAGGGCATTTAGAACTGAGATGAGGAAAAGCTTTTTCAGACAGAGAGTTGTGAATCTGTGGAATTCCCTGCCTCAGAAGGCAGTGGAGGCCAATTCTCTGAATGCATTCAAGAGAGAGCTAGATAGACCTCTTAAGGATAGCGGAGTCAGGGGGTATGGGGAGAAGGCAGGAACGGGGTACTGATTGAGAATGATTAGCCATGATCACGTTGAATGGCGGTGCTGGCTCGAAGGGCTGAATGGCCTCCTCCTGCACCTATTGTCTATTGACCAGGGAATTGTGAGGCAGCAGTACTAACTGTGCATGACAGGCAAGTGTCTGACTAAGTGTGGCACCTCATAACTGCTGAAGCAACAAGAGCAAATTATTGCTTGGATATTTAGTTTAGTTGAGTGATACAGCACGGCAACAGGCCCTTCAGCCCATTGAGTCCGCACCCACCAGTGATCCCCGCACATTAGCACTATTCTACACACACAAGGGACAGTTTTACATTGATCCCAAGCCAATTAACCTACAAACCTGTACGTCCTTGGAGTGTGGGAAGAAACCAAAGATCTCGGAGAAAACCAATGCAGTCATGGGGAGAACGTACAAACTCCGTACAGACAGCACCCATAGTCGAGATCGAACCCGGGTCTCTGCCACTGCATGCGCTAAAAGGCAGCAACTCTACCGCTGCACCACTGTGCCGCCCTGTTCTGTTGCTAGATTGGCTTCAAGGGCCTTCACTGCCTGCAAGGCACAGGTGAGGAATGTGAATGAATATTGCTGTCCATTACGTTAAGACAGGCAAAATTACTTGGTGTAATTTGAATACGCATCTCTTGTCTGATTCGTGTGATCAATTATTTTTATTTTCGTAATGTTATCATATCATATCATATCATATCATATCATATATATACAGCCGGAAACAGGCCTTTTCGGCCCTCCAAGTCCGTGCCGCCCAGCGATCCCCGTACATTAACACTATCCTACACCCACTAGGGACAATTTTTACATTTACCCAGCCAATTAACCTACATACCTGTACGTCTTTGGAGTGTGGGAGGAAACTGAAGATCTCGGAGAAAACCCACGCAGGTCACGGGGAGAACGTACAAACTCCTTACAGTGCAGCACCCGTAGTCAGGATCGAACCTGAGTCTCCGGCGCTGCATTCGCTGTAAAGCAGCAACTCTACCGCTGCGCCACCGTGCCTTAGTTTATTCAGATCCTTTCTTTGAACATTCCCTGTAAACCATTTCTTCTGTCCAAAAGTAATTTTCTTCCTTGTTAATATTCATAAGATTTAATGTCATTGCAGTAAAACTACAGCAATCCATTCAGCAGCTAACTGGGATGTTTGTATAGACCAGGCAGAATGCAGGCTGATTTGTTTTTGGTGTAATCTTATGAAAACTTCCTAATTATAGTTCAATGAAAAATGTGACTACAGTTTGAACATCACTGAAATGATCATTTGTGTACTCTTTATCAGGCATGTCATTTTTATATGAAATATATTATGGATTGTTACAGAAAGTGTCATCAGTAATGAATTTCAAGTAATTATGGGATAGATCTTGAAATACATCTCAGTAATTTGTTCCTGTAATTATTCCTCTTACTCTTTAATGACCAGTTTGACTGACTATAGTCTGAAACCAGTTCTTTAACTTTCCAGGAGTGAAACCATTTTCACTTCAAAAGTGATTTGTTTAGTGAAATTAATGGCAATGAGAGATCATAAACATTTCCAAAGATTCTAGTACGATGTTTTGTATTGGATATTTAAGTACACTAAAGTAAGCATAAGATAGCTCAAAGATTTTTAATGAGAGTCGTTCTCAGTAAAATAGTAAACTCTATGAAATTTAGCAATTGAAATAATCTTTGGACTAGACACTTTGCAATCTTTGTGATGAAAGTACTTCTAAATATTTAATCTTTTAGTTTAATTGATATCCTTTATCACTACATTGACTATTTTCTTCATCCTGGTTTCCCATATTCATGCATCTTTCTTCTTCTGCAGTTCTCAGCAGAATCAGTGGATTTTCCTGGGTCAAATCACAGAAACTTTCTAGTCTTGCTATCTGTTTAAATAGCAGTGAATTTATATTTATTACTAGACCAAGTGGACCCGTTGGGCCCAAACCTCTCCTGCATTGGTGCAATGCCCTCTCCTCCCCCCTCCCTCCCCCTCCCTCTCCCCCTCTCTCCCCCCTTCCCCTCCCTCCCCCCTTCCCCTCCCCCCTTCCCCTCCCCTCCCCCTTCCCCTCCCCCTTCCCCCCACGCCATCCCCCTCAAACCCCCTTATCCTCCCTCCCTCCCTCCCTCCCTCCCCACTCCCTCCCTAGGAGATAGATTTAAACTCTAAAATGTGAATAACTTAAAAAATATAACACTGATTTCAATGAAACTTCTTGCATTAGCACCAAAGGAACGATGGTGAGTAAGGTGGGCCTAAAATTGTCGCACTATCGTGTACCATTTTGGCTGTAGTTCAGGAACAAACAAACAAACAAACGAGAGTTTTAGTATCTAGATTATTACTAACACCTTTGATCCAGACACATGGCTCTGAAACCTGACTCTGATTCGGAAGGATTCTGTCAACACGCGGAAATGGGAGTAAATTGAAAAGGTATGAGCAAGGGATTAGGCCTAACAGGATAACTCCATAAAAGAGTTGGCACAGTGTGGATGGGATTAATGGACTTATTTTGTGCTGCATGTGTCTATTAAATACCATGGCAATCTTTCCATAAAAACCCCAAAAACAGATCTATACCTACCAGGTCTAATACCTATGAGTAATAATGCCAGTACCATTGCAATTCATTACTGCCAGCCTCCATGCTCCTACATGCTCATTAACAATAACATTAGCACCCATTATTATCCATTTCAATGTTAATTAAAACCAATTCTGTTCTGCAGCCATTTAATCACAATTAGTTTTGTACCATAATCATTCAGGAGTGACTCAACTTCTACCTTAGATCTCCTGTGCCAATATCACTGTACCCATACTTCACAGTGAAATTGACAATCCCTATTCAGAGTCGCTTTGGCATCAGCAAAGAATGATATTTTATCATTTCCACTCAGAAACAGAGAAGTTTTACTCTCAAAATGTCCCGTACGTCTGGCCAGCCAACTGGGCAGAAACATCAGGGTGTAGAAAATAGATGGTTCCAAGCCGATTTTTTAGTGTAAAGTAGGTGTTTACGCCATTAATGCAATGAACAGATATGCAGGGAATGGAGGGATATGGATCATGTGCAGGAAGAAGAAGAGAATAGTTGATCTTAGGTAGACACAAAGTGCTGGAGTAACTCAGCGGGTCAAAAAGGAATGGGTGATGTTTCAGGTCGAGACCCTTCTTCGGATGAAGAAGGGTCTCGACCCGGAATGTCATCCATTCCTTCTCTCCCGAGATGCTGCCTGACCCACTGAGTTACTCCAGCACTTTGTGTCTACCTTCGATTTAAACCAGCATCTGCAGGTTGTTTTCCTACACATTTAGTTGATCTTAGCATTGTTTCGGCACAGGCCTTGTGGGCCGAAGGGCCTATTTCTCCACTATTCTTTTCTATGTCCTATGTTGTATGTGTCGCCCTGCAGTTGGTTTCGACAAAATAAAAAGTGGTGTACTAGAAGCCTCACGTCTTTGAGGACAACCTCTGATACGTTGGTACAACCTGACTGAAGAATTGAAAGAAGTAAGAATACTTCTCATCACTCTAAGGCATGGATAACTGGCAGCCGCCATTCTGTCACCATCTCTGATTGTATTGATCCCTCACCACTGCACATATAATGGCATTTGATTTGGGCTATTTTTTCTTTTGATTCCCTTCTACTGGTCCCCCCCCGTCCCCCCTCTCACCAATCTGTTAATTCCATTTAGCTAGTAGGACATCTGCTGTTAATACAGTGGCTCTATTGTCCAGCTCTCTATCAAGCCATGTAAGTGTCTGCAGCTCTCCAATTCAACGATAATGGAGTGCAATGACCCAATATGAAGAGAGCTTTAGATTCATCTATCAATTTTTGGAACCAAATTGATTTTTGCCCACTCATTGGTGGCTGACAGAATTAAATGTCAGGCAGCGTTGAGATAAAAATCTGACAACACAGTATTGTGAAATGATGATATTAGCACTCATTTAAGTTGCTGCAGCAACCAGTGTAAACACACAGATAATATGTAATATAAAATGCTTCTATTTCAGCTCTGATGTGTTGTGCAGGTAGCAATGTGAATTGTTCAAAGAAATGAGGCGGGGCAGTGGTATAGTTGTTGCCTCACAGTGCCAGAGGACCCGGGTTCGATCCTGACCATGGCTGCTGTCTGTACGGAGTTTGTACGTTCCCCCCGTGACCTGCGTGAGTTTTCTCAAGTTTCCTTCCACACTCCAAAGACGTACAAGTTTGTAGGTTAATTGGCTTTGGTAACAATTACAAATAGTCCTTAGTATAAGACTTTGTGTGTAGGATAGCATTAGTGTGCGGGGATCGCTCGTTGGCATGGACTCGGTGGGCCGAAGGGCCTGTTTGCACACTGTATCTCCAAGCTAAAAAAAATGGTCATGGGATACATGTAAAAGCCACGTCGCTTATTCTTCCCTATGAGTTCACAAGTTTATGTTGAACCAAAGTCTGTTTCAGTTTCATAGAATATTATAAATTACTAGGTGGCCTGTGGAGCAATGTATTAACTTAAGCTGTATTTGACATTTCATAAAATCCTAATAACTTTTGATAATACTCTATGCTGCCGCCTTTATAAAAAGTTTTAGAATAAGGTTATTTTATTTTTTTGGACTGTGATCTTGCTGAAATTTTCTCCTTTTAGAAATTGGAAATCTCATTTTTAAACATGTGCTAAAATGACAGGGAAAAGGAACATATAGTATAAGAAAATAACTGCAGATGCTGGTACAAATCTAAGGTATTTATTCACAAAATGCTGGAGTAACTCAGCAGGTCAGGCAGCATCTCAGGAGAGAAGGAATGGGCGACGTTTCGGGTCGAGACCCTTCTTCAGACAGAAGAAGAAGGATCTCGACCCGAAACTTTGCCCATTCCTTCTCTCCTGAGATGCTGCCTGACCTGCTGAGAAGAAGGGTCTCGACCCGAAATGTCGCCCATTCCTTCTCTCCTGAGATGCTGCCTGACCCGCTGAGTTACTCCAGCTTTTTGTGGGAAAAGGAACATCATCATAATCATAATCATAATCTATTAGCCAAGTATGTTTTGCAACATACGAGGAGTTCAGATTGACAATGACCTTATGCTCTGAAATGTATCATCAAGTGCCTGAGCAAAGTTTTCATTCACAAGGTCCAATCTATCAGACTATCAACAAATTTGTGGCATGTATTCAACTAGTATTTAAAAATTACATGCCGTTCACTGGAATTTCTAGCCCAAGCTTGCCTCTTGTGATACTGTATAATCATGTTTGGTAAATTAAACTGAATTGGTATCAGTTTAATACTGTCCCATCATTAGATGCAATATAATGAAGATGGTACATTATTGTGCCTTGGAGTTATACTAACCTGGCTATAACAACTAAAGGCGTTCTTCAATTTAACCCGCAGTATAATAGATAAATAACTGTGCAGCCAACTTGATTTTCATTTGATCATCAATCTTGGTCACTCTTTTACTTTCTACCTCGTGCTTTTGCATTAAACTGGTGAACATAATAAATAACCAATGATGTGTAATTTCATGCTACTGTAAATGGAATGCATACTATTTATCACGTTCCACAAGAAATAAATAAAATAGCTTAAAATAAAGACAAAAATAGCTGAAATACTCAATGGGTCAAGCTGCATCAATGGAGAACGTGAATTGGTTACTTTTCGGGTTGTGGTGGTGGGGGCGGGGGATGTTGGAAAGGGGGAGGGGCAGGACAAAAGCCTGGCAAATTATAGGTGGAAGATAGACACAAAGTGCTGGAGTAACTCAGCGGGTCAGGCAGCATTTCTGGAGAGAAGGAATAGGTGATGTTTTGTGTTCAGTCTGGAGAAGGGTCGCGACCTGAAAAATCACCTGTTCCTTTTCTCTAGAGATGCCGCCTGTCCCGCTGAGTTGCTCCAGTATTTTGTGTCTATCTTCGGTGTAAAACCAGCATAGTGCAGTTCTTTCCTACACAAATAAAAGGTGGGTACATGTGAGGCGGAGTTTAATAGGCAGATAATTGGACAAAGGCCTGGAATGAAAAGACAAAAGGTGTGAGATAAGGAGAGAAGTTGCATGAATTGCAAAGCCAGAGGAAGGAATATAGGTGGAAGGGGAGGGGGAGGGGAGAAATGGATGTACATTCACATGGGCACAGGGAAGAGAGAGGGAGGAGGGAAGAGCATTTTAACTTCCATTCCCATGCTGACCTTTCTGTCCTGGGCATCCTTTATCCCAGAATAAGGTCACACACAAATTGGAGGAATAGCACTTCATATTCCGCTTGAGTACCAAACCGAACTTCAATCCATCTCCCCTCACTACCCCTACCCCCACATTCCTGTGCCTCCCCTTGTCGCGCATCCATTTCTCCCCTGCCCTTGCCCTTCCACCTGCATTCCTTCCTCTGACTTCACAATTCGTGCTTCTATTCTGACCTCACACCTTTTGTCTTTCCATCCTTCTCCAATCATCTGCCTATCAAAAATCCCCATCACCTGTATCCACCTGCAACTCGCCAAGCTTGTGCCTGCTTCTCCCCCTGTTTACCTTTCTCCCCTCCTCCATCACAATCAGTCTGAAGAAGGGTCCCAATCAGTCTGAAGAAACATCACCTATCCATGTTCTCCAGAGATGCTGCCTGACCCGCTGAGTTTCTCCAGCACTTTGAGTATATTTTTGTAAACCAGCATTTGCAGTTCCTTGTTTATCCATTCAAGAAAATAGCTGCTAATTTGTCAAACGCAAGAATGCACTTATGGAATGAATTACTCGTAAGTAATTAAAGCTCCCTCTAACTGTAAAATATTTAGAATCGACTATTGAAAACAGCATGCTAATAGACACAACTTGTTAAGACTTCTCATTTTGTGCTCGTTGTTCTCTAATGAGGCCATTCCTTGGCAAACGCCTTTTAAATTGGCATTGTTATTGAGATAGAACATCTTCTCTAAAACATTAAAAAAGTAATCCCACAAAGCAAACTAAAGTGTCATTAGAATTGCTCTCATGGTCTTCTGCCAATCACAACCAACATATCCAGAATCCACTTGCAACTATATTACTTCTAAAATATAGACATAAAAATGCTGGGGTAACTCAGCGGGACAGGCAGCATCTCTAGATTTCCTATCCAGAGATGCTGCCTGACCCGCTGAGTTACTCTAACATTTTGTGTCCATCTCTGGTGTAAACCAGCATCTGCAGTTCCAAAACGACATACTTCTGAAATATAGGCAAGTTCTCTCTCTCTGGCATCCGTCCATCTGCGGGAGGTGATGGTGCAGCTTGGCATTGTCCTGCTTGGAGAGGGGGATTTTTCATCTGTGGTTACTTTTCTTTGTGTGGCTGACTAGGCCGATCCGTGACAGGCAGATGTTTCCACAGGTGAGGTCTTATCTGGTCATTGTTCTGGGGAGTCCGTGGCTGCTGTCTTTGACCATATTGCGTCGTTGAAATATAGGCAAGTTACGTTAAAAAAAAAAATTACAGGACTGCCAGAAGATAGAAATGTGAGCATATGGACATAGAGATTACAACTGGTTCTTTCACTCTGATCAAGTTGTGATAATCCATTCATCATAACTCCTTAAGATGTTGCTTGATAGTCCTAACTAACAAAAATCTGACTTTGGAAACAAGGAACCACGGATGTTTGGTTTATGTAAAAGGGTGCAAAGGGCCAGAGTAACTCAGCGTGTCAGGCAGCATCTCTGGAGAATAGGAATAGGTTACGTTTCAGGTCGGGACCCTTCTTCAGACTGATTGTGGGGGGGGGGGCTGGTGGGGAAGGAAACTGGGAGAGAGGAGAGGCAAAAAGGAGAAAGGGGATCGCAAGATTGTGGGGGAGAAAGGGGTTTGCGAGAGGAGGAGGGATTGTTAGAGGTTACCTAAAATTGGTGAATTCAATAGGTTCATACCAATGGGTTGGATGCTACCCAAGCAGAACACCTTGTATCTTGTAGTCATCACCTCCGAGGATTCCACCAGGAAGTTAACGAGAGTAGGTTTAGTCTAGCAGGGACTTTGCCATCTGTGGGCCTGGGTGGAGGTCTTGAAGGTTGGGTAGGTGGGCATGTCAACAGAGGATAACAGAGAATATGAGGTGCTGATCCTGCAGTTTGTACTCTGGCAATGGAGGAGGTCTAGCACCAATATGTCAGTATGGGAATAGGAAGGGGAGTTATAATGGTCAGCAACCAGGAGATCCAGTGGGCCTTGGCAGAGCAAGCGCAAATGTTTGGTGAAAAAGGGATGTCTACTACAAACCAATCCCCCCCCCCCCCCCCCCCTCCCCTTCCCCACACAGTAATCTGGAATACACTTCCTTCCATCCTGCCTCTTGCAAAGCCATAATTCCCTATTTTCAATTCCTCCGTCGCTCCAACATCTGTTCCCAAGATGAGGCTTTCCATTTTAGGACATCCTGGATGGGCGATGTTTCTGGTCGCGACCCTTCTTCATCCGAAGAAAGGTCTCGACCCGAAACATCACCCATTCCATCTATCCAGCGATGCTGCCTGACTCGCTGAGTTACCCCAGCATTTTGTGTCTATCTTTGGTGTAAACCAGCATCTGCAGTTCCTTCCTCAGTCCTCTTTCTTTAGCACATGTGGTTTCACCCCTTCTGCCATTGACGGATCCCTCACCCATGTCTCCTCTGCATTCTGTGGTTTTGCTCTCCCTCCGCCACCCCAGACGGAACAAGGAGAGAGTTTCCTGGTCATCACCTTTCATCCCACCAGCCACCGCATTCAACACGTCACCTTCCGACATTTCCATCACCTCCAAAGTGATCCCACCATCAGCCACATCTTCCTATCTGCATCCCTTTGTGCAGAGACTGCTCCCTCCACAACTCCTCTGTTCACTCATCCTTAACCCAAAACACCCCCCTCACCAGGCACTTTCTCCTGTAAACACTGGAGATGTAAAACCTGTCCTTATACCTCCTCCCTTGACTCCATCCAGGGACCACGGCAGTCCTTCCAGGTGAGATAGAGATTCGTATGCACCACCAACCTCATCTACTGCATCCGTTGTTCCTGATGTGGGCTCCCATACCTCTGTGAGACCAAGCATAGACTTGGTGACAATTGCGCTCAGTCCACCAAGGCCTACTGGATCTCTCAGGTGTTAACCATTTTAACTCCCCCCCCCCCCCCCCCCTCCCCCCATCTTCACCGCCCTCCCTTGGATTTGCACTTCTTTCTCCCCTCGCCCTCCCCTTCCTCCTACTTTACTTCCTCTGGCTTCACAATTTGCAACTTTTCAATCCTTCTGTTTTACACATTTTGCTTTAATCTCTGGCCTTTGTTCTAACCATCAGCCTATCAAGCTTGCCTGTGTCCACCTAATGATCCCAACCTGAAACATCAACTATTCATGTTGTCTAGAGATGTTCTCTCGAGATGCTGCCTGGCCCATTGGGTTACTCCAAGAAATTGAAGTTTAATTGACAAAACAGTCTTTTGAAGATAATTCTGGAGTTATACTCTCATTTGTGCGTTCTGATTTTCCTTCTAAGTGCCCCATGTTCTGTATTCTCTTACCAGAGACTATAGCTTCCAATGTGTGGTTTTCCTTTTTAATAGAATTTGTAAAATATGCATAAATTATACCCCTTTTAGGAAGTGTTCTAACTCAAATTTTTTAATTGCCAAAAGTAAAATTTGCCATCAAAAAGCAGCATTTCCAAATAATTATTTTTCAAAGTTATTTTGCTTTAATGGGGATTCTGGAGTTATGGGGAGAAGGCAGGAGAATGGGGCGAAGAGGGAAAGATAGACCCGCCATGATTGAATGGCAGAGTAGACTTGATGGGCAGAATGGCCTCATTCTGCTTCTATCACTTATGAACTAACAAACGTATGAATGTTCCTTCGTATATTTAATAGTTGCTGCAATATTCATTTTGATTAATGCAGCAGAAAACGGGGTTATCACAAATAAGTGAGCAGTTTTAAGCAGTGTCAATCCACCACCTGTGTAACCTAATTTTAAATGACTGAAAATAATGTTTTAAAAATCTGGGGAATATGTCCTTAGTTGTATGGAGTATGATAGATAGTTTCTCAGCAAAATAAATATCTTCCGGCATTTTGAAACAACCACAAGATTCAATTCGATTTTTAAAGCCACTTTGAATACCTGAGAACAAATGTCATTAGCTAAACCTTGCAAGGGTGATTAGTTTATTCTGGACTGTTTCATGACAGAAGCTGGCTTCTCACTGATGTTTTTTAAAAATATTAGCCAAAAGATAACGGAAACTGAATTTGCATTAAATATAGTTTGCAGCTTTGGAGCCATAGTCATACAGCATGGAAACAGGCTCTTCGGCCCGACTTGCACACGCCAACCATCTACACTAGTCCCAACTGCCTGCGTTTGGTCCATATCTCTCTAAACCTGTTGTATCCATGTATCTGTCTAATTGTTTCTTAAACATTGCGATAGTCCCTGCCTCCGGCATCTCGTTCCATACACACACCACCCTTTGTGCGGAAAACAAATTAAGTTGGATCTTTTGTAATACATCACCCATTACAAGAGATTTGAGGCAATTATTGCAACAGCAACTCTCTATCTAACCTTGGACTCAGACCAATGGCGAAACTGGGTGAATTTGGAAATGCACAGTTGGTCTTGCCCTTGTGTTGCAGAGCACACAGAGGAGAACAAGGGAAGTTATGGGTCAAGTTGAGTAAGGAGTTGTATGAGTGGTGGGACATCACAGCATTGAGAGGCCTCTCGATCTGGTGAGAGGAAGATCGTGGGGAGATTGGAGCATCAGTTGGTAGGAAACAGGATTGCAAGAGCTGTGCCTGATCATTAGTGGCAAGGGTTGCATTCAATGGTCAGGAGAAGTTGGTTGAAGAAGGTCAAAATAATTATTGGTGGGATAATTGTCATTGTAATGAATAAGGCAAGGGATCAGATCTGGGGCTGGGTATTGGATAGGGCTGGAGTTCTATGAGAAAACAGGCCAAGAAACTGTGAGGTGGGGGGTTCGGGATCTTGATTGGGCTAGGGTGTTTGATTGGTGACCCTTAAATGTAATTATTTTAATAGAGGTTCTTCCTGAGATGGGCTCCAAAGCATGAGAAGTGCACAGCTGGTTTCCCTTTGACGAAAAATGAAGTGAACTTTTGAGGTATTCTGAAAGTCTGCTTCAGCAGACGCTGAAGACAGAAACAAAATGCTGGAGTAACTCAGCTGATCAGGCAGCATCTCTAGAGAAAATGGATAGGTGCCGTTTCGGGCTGGGTCCCTTCTTCGGACAATATCAGCAGATGCTGGCCATGCATGTGTTGTCTAACAACATGCAGGTGTCATGTGTTGCATGTAGTTGGACACTGTAGAGTACATGTTGGTTGACCATGCATTAGTGCATCGTGTGTGCAAAGGGAAATCTGCAAAATGCTATTCCAAATTCATTTTTTCTTTACACTTTTTATTGAAACGTAAAAAGTTATGAGCTGTGCAATCCAATTTCTTGAATGTTATCTTTCAGAAATTCATTACTTTCAGGGCAAGTTAAATGATTATATTTCCTATTTGTAGGAAGTCGTTTGCCAATTATTCTTCAGCCCTTTTTCTGCCTGCTTATCAATTCCTCGCTGGGATTTTCTAATCTACTGTATTCATTAATATTTAGTTTAATGGTTTGTATCTTGTGAATTGACATGCTGGGGTGACATGCACAAACAAACATAATACGAGCAATTGAAATATATATTCTTATATTACTAAAACTCAGATCTTGTATATGGTTTTTTTTGTGGTTTGACCTGATATATACGTAACAGCGATTGCGGCAAAACGGTGAACCATAGCGCGACGGTTTTCACACCGCCTTAATCGCCAATCTCGCGCTCGGTCGGCCGTGATATTTTCATTTACTTTGGTCGCGTATTTTTTAAGTTACAGAGGTTTTAAAGCGCTGCCCCCCCCCCTTTTCAGGGGGGCGTTGCGGTGCGGATTTAGTCTTCAGCTTGTGACGGCTACATTGTTTCGAAAAGTTTACAAAAAAGCACTGATTGTTTTAAAGTAGTTTTTTTTGTTATTGCAAGTCACTTGACATACACAGATCAGGAGGACGGGTCCAACGGGCACACTTGGAGAGTAAGAGTGGGGCTGGGGGAGGAGAGAATGGGGGGTGTGGGGACGGGCCCAACGGGCCCGCTTTGCTAGTATTTATTATATATATATATATATATATATATATATATATATATATATATATTTGCAGGTGTTATGATGTGGACAATAGAGATAAATATCAATAAAATTGCCTTATTGTTCTAGTTTCTACAATACAAGATATCTCTTAGATATAAATCCTATGAAAGGAATGCAAGCATTTTTTTCATAAAGTTGACATAATTTTAGGATCCTGGGAGCTCGAGTAAGATATTTCAGGTCCTTCTGCCCAATGGCTCTTGGAGTGTGGTGGAGTTATAATTGGGTGGTGGTTAACCTGGTACATATTAGAACATCACTCTTCCCAAAACTGGCCAAGGGATGATAGTCTGCTTCCAAGTTATTATCCATATTAATACTTAAATTGAGTTGATAATAAATTCATAGAATAGCAGTAGCTCAGAAAAATACTATCCAACCCCAGTGTCAAAGCAATGCAGCTTGTTCCACTCCCCTGTTCTTCAGAATTCATTTTTTCTTTTATTTAAAGACTAATTGAATGATTGAATCTTCCTTCACCACACTGTTAATAAATGTGCTCCAAATGCCAGCCAACTCACTATTTGTTCTTTCGACAATCCACTTTGAAGGAACTTCAGCTCTCCCACCATTTTGAACATCTGTATCACATCTGTCATTCTTCCAATTATAAGGAAAACAATCTAGATTCTCTAGTTCTCCCAATCATTTAGATGCCTCATCACAGTTACCTTCTTTACTGCATCCTATCCAGTCTTCAGATCTTTCTTAAAGAGTGTTGCACAGAAATGGAGGCAGCTCTCAAAGTAATGGCCAAACAGTTCCCTTTATAAACCCTACTTCCTTATCTATGTACTCTATCTCTCGTTTTATAATGCACCAGTGCCCATTCAATGTAGGGAAAAGTGTATTCAACTTTGACTTTGTCCTGATGGTCACCTTTGTGCTGAGGTTTCTCAGCATTGTGTGTCACCGTGTGTCCTCAGTATTGTGAAAGATGGCATTGGCCTTGTTGGCGCACAATGTTCCACTTAGTTGGCCACTGCTGCACTACCTACCTTTTGTTTAGTTTAGTTTAGTTTAGAGATACAGCGCGGAAACAGGCCCTTTCGGCACAGCGGGTCCGCACCGACCAGCGATCCCCGCACACTTAACACTTTCCGAAACCCACTAGGGACAAGTTTTTTAACATTTACCAAGCCAATTAACCTACATACCTGTACGTCTTTGGAGTGTGGGAGGAAACCGAAGATTTCGTAGAAAACGCATGCAGGTCACGGGGAGAACATACAAGCTCTGTACAGACGGCACCCGTAGTCGGGATCGAACCCGGGTCTCTGGCACTGCATTCGCTGTAAGCCAGCAACTCTATCGCTGCGCTACCGTGCCGCCCTCAAAAGTTAAAGTTCTAAAGTTCCTGGTAAAGTTCTTTCAGGAAAATATCATTGATCTCAAGTCCATCAGCATGGAACATCTGCAGACTCTGCAGAAGAAACACACAATGAATCCTGACGGATCATTCCCCAAACAGACTTGTCAAAACCTCTTGTCAGAATGCCTCATCATCAGAACTCAGCAGCAAGCACCGAGACCTTTGTTTGACCGGCAGTGAGAGACACCCTACAGGAGAGACCCTCCATGTGCAGTCAGAGCCTCCCTACTCAGAGTCAAGAGAGTCGAGAGTCCAGAGTGTTTTATTGTCATATGTTCCAGATAGAACAATAGCATTCTTACTTGCAGCAGCACAACAGAACATGTAAACAGTCTGAAGAAGGGTCTCGACCCGAAACGTCATGCGTTCCTTCTCTCCAGAGATGCTGCCTGACCCGCTGAGTTACTCCAGCTATTTGTGTCTATCTTTGGTTTAAACCAGCATCTGCAGTTCCTTCCGAAAGAATGTCAAACATAATACACTGTAAACAATATAATAAATGAGAGAGAAAAAAAAGTTTAGTGTGTATATATATACACACATACTCACAAATACACATATATAGATCATATATATAAATATATAAATATATATATATATATATATATATACATATATATATATATATATGTGTGTATTTGTGAGTATGCACACACATATATAATAGACACACACACACACACACAAATATATATATATGCACACATGCACACACGCACACATAAGTACACACAAAAAAAAATACAAACAATAATAGTCTATGTAGTTCAGAGCTTACTTGAGGTCGTAGCATTTAATCGCTGAATGGGTGTAGAGAAGAAGCTGTTCCTGAACCTGTACGTTCATGCTTCCAACAGGCCTTGAGATTGAGATTATTACCCAACGCTTTGTGGATTGGTCATATTGTGCACAACTTTTGTGGATTGAAGGGTAGCTGGGGTAATGGGAGATGAGGGGAAAGTAGCACACCAGGGTGGGGACCACATATGGAGTATTGTGTTCATTTTTGATCACTCTGCTACAGGAAAGAGATTAAGATGGAGAGAGCCCAGGGGAGATTTCCGAGAATGTTGCCAGGACTTGAGGACCTGAGCTTTAGGGAGAGGTTGGGCTGGCTAGGATTTTATTCCTTGGAGCACAGGAGGATGAGGGGTGATATTACAGAGGTGTATAAGATCATGAGGGGAATAGTTAGGGTAGATCAATAGTCAATAGTCATTTATTTGTCACATACACATAAATGTGTAGTGAAATTAAAAATTACCCGCAGTTCAACAATAAGACCAATAAGAATAATCAATAAAAATGCAATAACACATACAATCATAAACTAACCCAAACAAAAGAAACATCCATCACAGTGAGTCTCCTCCAGTCACCTCCTCACTGTGATGGAAGGCCAGAATGTATTTTCTCTTCCCCTACCGTCTTCTCCCGCGGTCAGGCTGTTGGAGTTGCCACGTTGGGGCGGTCAGGGCTCCCGACATTGAAGCCCCCGCCAGGCGGATACACAAGAGTTCATAAGTGATAGGATCAGAATTAGGCCATTCGGCCCATCAAGTGTTTTACCGAAGGAACTTGAGTGGCTACCTTTTCCACACAAAAGCTGGTGGGTATATGGAATGAGCTGCCAGAGAAGGATCCTTATCAAGGTTCATCCCAAGCAGTTGTGTTACAATACAATACAATACAATACAATACAATATATCTTTATTGTAATGCAATAAATTAATTAGCTAGTCAGTATTAATTGAAACAACACAATGAAACAAATTAGAACAGTTTTAAAACAGAATAAAGTTCAAGTAGATCTGTGCCAGTTCTCTGATCTACTGTCTGTTCCCAGGGATGCATACTGACACAAACTTAAAGTGCTGTTGGAACATCATCAACATGGTAAAAGACACACTCTGATCTGCCCAAAACATGTTGGTCTTCCAGTGAAATGAAATATCCATAAGGCAATACTGCCAGCTGACTTATTTCAGACGGTAGGTGTGCTGAAGGATGCGTGGAAGCCTGGTACATACAGTCCATGATTTTGTGGGGAAGGACGACAGCCAATGGTCCTTCTGCCACCAGACATACAGAATTTAAGCTCCGTATTGAAGCTTCTCAAATTACTTGACGTTTGCATCATCCCAATGGTGCTCTGTACACAAAATAAGCTAACACTACAGACGTATAGATCTGACATCACTATGAATGTATAGACTGAACAACACAATGAATGTAAAGTGAGTCATGCACTATTTTATATTACTTGTATATATTTAATAAATAAAGTTTTTTTTAATGTGAAGTCCATAATCCCATATATATCTTTCATTGCTTTCTCAACCTGCCATGCCTCTTTCAATTTATAACTACATGTTATAAATTGACATGTAGGCCTCACTTAGGCCTCACTGTTCCTAAGCTTCCCTTTAGAATTGTGCATTTGTATCACAATGCTTCAACTTCATCTTCCAACCAAATCGATGACTTTGCATTTTCCTGCATCAAATGTCAACTGCATTCTCCCAATCCATCTGCCTCCTTGAAGTGAATCATCACCCACTTCATTGTTTAACATGCTTCCAAGTTGCTTCCAAAGACTGGAGCGGCTTCTATACACTGGAATTTAGAAGGATGAGAGGGGATCTTATCGAAACATATAAGATTATTAAGGGGTTGGACACGTTAGAGGCAGGAAACATGTTCCCAATGTTGGGGGAGTCCAGAACAAGGGGCCACAGTTTAAGAATAAGGGGTAGGCCATTTAGAACGGAGATGAGGAAAAACGTTTTCAGTCAGAGAGTTGTAAATCTGTGAAATTCACTGCCTCAGAAGGCAGTGGAGGCCAAGTCTCTGAATGCATTCAAGAGAGAGCTAGATAGAGCTCTTTAGGATAGAGGAGTCAGGGGGTATGGGGAGAAGGCAGGAACGGGGTACTGATTGAGAATGATCAGCCATGATCATATTGAATGGTGGTGCTGGCTCGAAGGGCCGAATGGCCTACTCTTGCACCTATTGTCTATTGTCTATTGTGTTGTCCAATTTTTTCAAAACTATTCCCCGCTTCCTCATGTCCAAGTTATTCATATTTATCACAAAAAAAGTTGTGGCCCCAGCATTGGCCCCTCAGTAACATCTTCCTCCTGTTACAAAATACAATCGCTCACTACAACTCTGTTTTCTGCAACACTACGAATATTTTATCTGTGCAGTCACTATTCTTTTTATAACCCTCTCTCCGAGATGCTGCCCGACCTGCTGAGTTACTACAGCATTTTGTGATACATTATTTCTATAATGGTGGCTTCAACCTTGCTCACAAACTTATTGTATGTAAGTTGATGTAACATTATCAAAAGATTGTTCTGTGTTCAAAAATGTCATTTTACCTTAATCAATCAACTCTGTTACCTCATCAAAAGAAAATTCAAGCAGACTAATTAAGCATGTCTTTTTTTTTACAAATCTGTGCGATATTCCATTAATTTAATCTCGACTGATATTAACATTGTCCTGTAAGAAAATAACTGCAGATGCTAGTACAAATCGAAGGTATTTATTCACAAAATGCTGGAGTAACTCAGCAGGTCAGGCAGCATCTCAGGAGAGAAGGAATGGGTGACGTTTCGGGTCGAGACCCAAAACGTCACCCATTCCTTCTCTCCTGAGATGCTGCCTGACCTGCTGAGTTACTTCAGCATTTTGTGAATAATTAACATTGTCCTGTGTTCAGTTTGTTCATTCTTCCCACAATCGAGGCTCAAGCAGCTTGTTCTGTAGTTGCTGGGTTTATTCTTGCAGCTGGTCTGTCGTCAAGCCAAGTCAAGTTTGACATGTGCAAGTATGGTGAGCTGTGGTGAGGTGTGGTGAAAATCCAGCTTACAGCAGCATCAAAGGCACATAAACTCAGACATTTGCACAAAATTAAAAGTTAATAGAAATTACACGTCAAATTCTGCAAGGCAGTGAAAAGAAACATGACTGCACAAAAAAAAAATCTAGATGCGGTAGTACAAAAGGTGATCCATAGTGTTCCATTGTTGAGGTAGGGTAAAGGTTGTGTGGTTTGATTCACGAACCTGAGAGTTGTAGGAAAATAGCTGTTCCAGAACCTGGTGGGGTGCAACTTCAGGCTTCAGTACCTACTGCCTAATAGTAGTAGCGAGAAGAGGGCACAGCCAGGATGGTGCGGATCATTGACGATACACGCCACCTCCTTGAGGCAGCATCTCACGGAGATGCCTTCAGAGATGAGAGAGCTTTGTCCATGATGGACCAGGCTGTGTTCACCCGCTTCTGTAGTCTCTTCTGTTCCTGTTCTAGTTGCTGGGTTTTGTCCTTACACCTGATCTGTGTGGTGACTGGGTTTATTCCATTTATCTGGTTTGTCATGACTGGGTTTATCCTTACACCTGGTATGCAGTTACTGAGTTTATCCTTACACCTGGGCTGTAATGATTGGGTTAATGCTATAGGAAAGATGGAAAGAGTGCAGAGAAGGTTTACGAGGATGTTGCCCAGGACCTGAGGGCTTGAGCGATAAGGAGAGGTTGGGCAGGCTAGGACTTTATTCCTTGGAGTGCAGGAGGATGAGGAGTGGTCTGAGGTGTATTAGATCATGAGGGAATAGATAGGGTAGCTGCACAGAGTCCTTTAGCTAGAGTACATAGTTTCATAGAATCAAGAATACTTTGTTTAAAGGTGAGGGGAAAGAGATAATAGGAACCTGAGTTGTAACTTTTTCACACAGAGGGTGGTGGATATATGGAGCTGCCAGAAGTGGTAGTACACAACATTTAAAATACTTTTGGACAGGTACATAGATAGGAAAGGATGGAATATGGGCCAAATGCGGGCATGTGGGACTAGTGTAGATGAGGTATGTTGGTTGGCATGGGCAAGTTGGGCTGAAGAGCCTGTTTCCATGCGATATGAACCATAATAGCTGATGTGCACTGCCTAGGTTTACCCTTACACCTGATCTCTGATTGCAGGGCTAATGCTTACACCTAGTCTGTGGTTGTTGTGAGTTTATCCTTACACCTGGTCTGTAGTGACTGGGTTTACCTTTACATTGGCTTGTGGTTGAGTAATCCTTACCTGTCATTTGCAGTCTTCAGGCATAACTCCAAATCTAATGGTAAATTTGGAAGATTGTGACCAGTCCTTCTGCATTTCCACCCTTTGTCCCCTCAACAACCTTTGGTTATATCGCGCATCTGGCATCTGAAGTATGGTTATTTCATCATGTACATGGCATTGGCAGCATCTTTCTGCTTGAAAGAGCATAATTTTATTTTTTCAGAATTTGGAAATTGTATCTCAAGTTCAAAGAAAGATTTTTGATGATTGACAGTAACTGCTGGTACCTGTTCATTCTTACTAAGATAGCACATTGTCCAAGGAAAATGTATTTTACTGTGGTCTGATGTGACATGAATAGATGTGATAGACTTATTCATGCTAAGTGCAATGATTGCAATATCAAGATTGGCTGCTCCATGCAATATAGAACGGGTCTGATTGCAAAGTAATGTGAATGTCAGTTCTACATTGAATAATCCAGTCACAAAATGTTCAATTTTCTCTGTGTAACAGATGTCATTATAGGCTCAATTCACACAACTGCAGAGTTTAGGGGTGGCAAGCTGCAAGTGCCAAATAATGACTATTCCTGGTCCTGATCCAAGTTATTACCAGTGATCCAATTGCTAATGTGCCCTCAGCCAATTAATTTAAAACAGTAGCCTCTCCACTTCAGAGGCGTTCCCCTGCCCTGGAAGATTCCGATACCAATATGAATTGCCAGCATTGCTTGTATGACAAGGGGCATGGACATGATTACCTCAGTTAGTTAAGCCCCTGTTCCACTTAGGTGATTTTTTAGGCGACCACTGGTGACTAGGCTGTCTCCACACGGTTGCCGGGGTGTCGCCTGTACGGTCGTGAGTCGTCTCCAAAGAGTCGTAGCGTTTTTCTGGTCACCGCTGGATTTTGAAATGTTTAAAAAATTTCGGCGACTGTTGGTTTGACGCCAATGAGCGTAGCTTGAAGTCTCCTGACGGGGGCGCTGTAGTAGGTTGTCGCCAGGTTGTCGCCAGGTGACGTAGGTTGTCGCCGGTGCTGACTTCGGTGAATTCTATTGGCGACTACCTACGTCAACCGGCGACAGGTACCGACATCAAAACCGGAGGCCAAAATGACGTGAATTGTCTTCAGTTGTCGCCGACAGGGTCGTATCTTGTCGTAGCTTGTCACGGGTAGACGTTGGTTGACTTCAGTTGTCGTAGGTTGCCGCCTGCGTGGTTGTAGGTTGTCGTAGGTGCAGTCGTAGGTGGACGTCCTAAGTCGCGACGATTGGGTCGCCGGTTGTCGGTAGCTTGCCGTAGCTTGACGTCGACTAGGTGGTAGGTTGTTGTAGCTTGTCATAGACATTGTCGTAGGGGGGGTCCAGTCGCCGTTTTTTTGCCGACCTGCTACGACTATGACAGTCGCCGGCAGTCACCTAAAAAATCACCTAAATGGGACAGGCCCTTTACATGACCTTGTGCCAGGAATTCTGGTGGGTGGTAACTACTATTTCAAAGCAGCAGTCACTAAAATTTAAATTATACAACAGTGCTGTGGGAATTCCTATCTGATATTTATTTTTCAAAGGTTGAAGGTAACCTTTGAAGGCTAATCCAAATTCAGGTAATACAAGCATAAAGTTCTCTAAATCGTTTCCGTGAAAAGTAACATTAATTAATAGTTTTGGCCCACACGAAATTAAATCAAACATGATATTTTCTATCAGTGAAGAATGTGAAAATTCCATCTGAATTTTACTTAGCACAGATAGGAGTAATCCTGTTATCACAGCAAAGCAGGAAACAAAAGAGACAGATTTAGAGCTGTGGACTGGATTTGCCTTTCTCCGTTGCTGCAATGTGGCGCTGGCCTTGTGATCCTTGCCTTGGTCCCAAGATGACTATGGGCTATTTTGGGGAGTGATAGTCACTGGACATCCACAGCAAGCTGCCTGCAGCAGCCTGACTCCAGTCTCAGTGTTACAGCAATCACTGTGGTAAAAAAAGTCACAAAGAGCCACATAGCATCAGAGCAGCTAATGCCTTAAATCTTTCCATGCCTCAATCTAAGGTTGGAAACATCTGTGCCTGAGACTGAATTTAGAAGAGAGGAGGCGGATTTAAAGAGACACAAGAAACTGCAGATGCTGGAGTCTTGAACAAATAAACAAAGTGCTGGATGAACTCCAGGGGTCTGGCAACACCTGGGGAGGGCGTGGACAGACACCCTCCCTGAGGGATCCTTCCTCAGACTGATTGAATGGGGGAGTAGGTGAGCAGGAAATGAGGTGTAAGTGGGGCAAAGCCTGGCAAGTAACTCCGCAGGTCAGGCATCACCTCTGGAAAACGTAGATAGGTGACGTTTCAGGCCAGGTAATAGGTTCAGTTCAGATTAGTTTATTGTCACAAGTTCCGAGGTACAGTGTTGCGTGCTATACATCAGCAGAAAGACAAGATATGATCGCAATCGAGCCATTTACAGTGTATAGATACATAATAAGGGACGAACGTTTAGTGCAAGGTAAAGCCAGCAAAGTCCGATGCCGTAGTCTGAGGGTCAGAAGTAGATAGTAGTTCAACACTGCTCTCCGATTGTGATAGGATGATTCAGTTGTCTGATAACAGCTGGGAAGAGACTGTCCATGAATCTGTGTTGAGGTGTGCGTTTTCACACTTCTAAACATTTTGGCCGATGGGAGAGGGGAGAAGAGGGAGTGGCCAGGGTGCGACTCGTCCTTGATTATGCTGCTGGCCTTGCCGAGGCAGTGTGAGGTGTAAATGGAGTCAATGGAAGGGAGGTTGGTTTGTGTGATGGTCTGGGCTGCGTCCACAATTCGCTGCAATTTCTTGCGGTCTTGGATGGAGCTGTTCCCAAACCAAGCTGTGATGCATCCTGATGCAATGCTTTCTATGGGGCAAGTTGGTGAGAGTTGTAGGAGACATGCCTTCTGAGGAAGTAGAGGCATTGGTGTGCTTTCTTGGTCGTTGCTTCAATATGGGAGGCCCAGGAGAAGTTGTTGGTGATATTGACTCCAAAGAATTTGAAGTTTGCAACCATCTCTACTGCGGTACCATCAGTGCAAATTGGGGTGTGTGTACCGCCCAAACTGGGGTACGTGTACCACACAAACTGGGGTGTGTGTACCGACCAAACTGGGGTACGTGTACCACACAAACTGGGGTGTGTGTCCTGACCAAACTGGGGTACGTGTACCACACAAACTGGGGTGTGTGTACCGACCAAACTAGGGTACGTGTACCATACAAACTGGGGTATGTGTACCCCACAAACTGGGGTATGTGTACCACACAAACTGGGGTGTGTGTACCGACCAAACTGGGGTACGTGTACCACACAAATTGGGGTATGTGTACCCCACAAACTGGGGTATGTGTGCCACTTGTGAATGTGGATACAGGTGAGGATGGGGTGATTAACAGATGGGTGGAAATGGTGACAAAAGGTGTAAGATAAAGAGAGAAAAGTGAAATGTGACGCTAGATGAAGGGATATTGTGGAAGGGGATGGAGGAAGGGGAAAGGGGATATTGGGAGGAATGGGGGCGCATCCGGGTGGGGCACAGGGAAGAAAGTGGGAAGAAAGAGAGGGGCTTTGGTACCTCAAATTGGAGAATTCAATGTTCACATCTTGGCTTGTAAGCTATCCAAGCGGAATATAAGGTGCTATTCCTCCAGCTTGAATGTGGCCTCACTCTGGCAATGGTGGAAGCTCAGGACAGAAAGATCAGAATGGGAAGGGGAGTTAAAATGGCTATCCAGTAGTCCTTAGTGGACAGAGCATAAGTCTTCAGTGAAACAGTCCCCGAATCTACTGTCGGTCTCTCTGTTGTAAAGGTGGCCATATATGGGGAGCCCCAAATGCAGTAGATGAGGCTGAGAGAGGTTCACCTGAACCTCTTTCTCCCCAGCAAGGTCAATTGGGGTGTCTGGATGGATGTGATTGAGGAGGTGTATGGGCAGGTGTTACATTTCCTGTATTAGCAGGCGAAAGTACCTTGGGAGGGAGTGATTTGGTAGGGAAAGAATGAGTGAACCAAGGAATTGTGGAGGGAGTGGTCTCTACAGAAAGCAGATAGGTGTGCGGATGGGAAGATGTGACCATTTACAATCTTTAACAAAGCCAACTAACCTACAAACCTGCACGACTTTGGAGTGAGGGAAGAAACTGGAGCACCCGGGGAAACCCCACGTGGTCACAGGGAGAACGTACAAACTCCGTACAGACTTCTGCAGTTGTACAGGGCCCCTAGTGAGACCGCACCTGGAGTACTGTGTGCAGTTTTGGTCTCCAAATTTGAGGAAGGATATTCTTGCTATTGAGGGCGTGCAGCGTAGGTTTACTAGGTTAATTCCCGGAATGGCAGGACTGTCGTATGTTGAAAGACTGGAGCGACTAGGCTTGTATACACTGGAATTTAGAAGGATGAGAGGAGATCTTATTGAAACATATAATAATAATAATAATAATAATGCATTACATTTATATAGCGCTTTTCATATACTCAAAGACGCTTTACAGGGATTTAGAGAACATAGGGAAATGAATAAATAGACATGCACGGTAGCGCAGCGGTAGAGTTGCTGCTTTACAGCGAATGCAGCGCCGGAGACTCAGGTTCGATCCTGACTACGGGTGCTGCACTGTAAGGAGTTTGTACGTTCTCCCCGTGACCTGCGTGGGTTTACTCCGAGATCTTCGGTTTCCTCCCACACTCCAAAGACGTACAGGTATGTAGGTTAATTGGCTGGGTAAATGTAAAAATTGTCCCTAGTGGGTGTAGGATAGTGTTAATGTACGGGGATCGCTGGGCGTCACGGACTTGGAGGGCCGAAAAGGCCTGTTTCCGGCTGTATGTATATGATATGATATGATAAATAAGTAAATAAGTAAACGAACAGAGAAAGGAGACAGAAGGTGAGGTGACCTTCAGTGGTTGAAGGCAGTACTGAACAGGTGATATAAGATTATTAAGGAGTTGGACACGTTAAAAGCAGGAAACATGTTCCCAATGTTGGGGGAGTCCAGAACCAGGGGCAACAGTTTAAGAATAAGGGGTAGGCCATTTAGAACAGAGATGAGGAAAAACCTTTTCAGTCAGAGAGTGGTGAATCTGTGGAATTCTCTGCCTCAGAAGGCAGTGAAGGCCAATTCTCTGAATGCATTAAAGAGAGAGCTAGATAGAGCTCTTAAGGATAGCGGAGTCAGGGGGTATGGGGAGAAGGCAGGAACGGGGTACTGATTGAGAATGATCAGCCATGATCACATTGAATGGCGGTGCTGGCTCGAAGGGCCGAATGGCCTCCTCCTGCACCTGTTGTCTATTGTCTATTGTCAATTGTCAGACAGCACCCGTAGTCAGGATTTCACCCGGGTCTCTGGCGCTGTAAAGCAGCAACTTTACCGCTGGACCACCGTGCCACCCCTGGCATCAAGTTAATGTCACCATATAATCACTCAATTAAAAGGAAAAGATTTCACTTAGCTCAAGAACAAACAGGTTGCTTTCTTCAACAAATAACCATTTTATAAATTTAATCCAGCTCTCACAGGGAAAGACAATCACTGATGAAGATTAAGAAGGTACCTGATCACAATCCACAACTATCTAATGCTAAGCATGGTGAGACAAAGGTTCACCTGCACCTCCTCCAAACTCATCTATTGCATCCGCTGCTCTAGATGTCAACTTATTTACACCGGCGAAACCAAGCGCAGGCTCGGCGATCGCTTCGCTCAACACCTGCGCTCGGTCCGCATTGACCAGGCTGATCTCCCGGTGACCGAGCACTTCAACTCCCCCTCCCATTCCCAGTCTGACCTTTCTGTCATGGGCCTCCTCCAGTGCCATAGTGAGGCCCACCGGAAATTGGAGGAACAGCACCTCATATTTCGCCTGGGCAGCTTGCAGCCCAGTGGTATGAACATCGACTTCTCCAACTTTAGATAGTTCCTCTGTCCCTCTCTTCCCCTCCTCCTTCCCAGATCTCCCTCTATCTTCCTGTCTCCACTTATATCCTTCCTTTGTCCCGCCCCCCTGACATCAATCTGAAGAAGGGTCTCGACCCAAAACGTCACCCATTCCTTCTCTCCTGAGATGCTGCCTGGCCTGCTGAGTTACTCCAGCATTTTGTGAATAAATACCTTTGATTTGTACCAGCATCTGCAGTTATTTTCTTATAATGCTAAGCATGGATACCATTCCATCTTTGAATCATCAAGACATTTTGTTTTTATCGCTAGAGTCTTCCGGCACCATGGCTGACAATGTGCTGGCAACCATCGTCTTTGTCGATTCCTTTTAATGTTTGGTGTTTTCCTTTTAACAAAGGATCTGCTTGCAAGGCACAGTAATAGAGGTAACCAACACATGGACAAAGTTGTCAGCACAATTGGGATTTTTCTCACGTAACATTAAGCTGTTTTCTGCAGATACTGCCTTGTAGACTATGGGCATTTACCACTTGCAAGTTAATGTTGCTCGGAATTGTGTTGATTCTGCTAATCGTATCAGTCAGTAGCCAATGCTGGTGTGTCGGAGTACTGCTAAACGACTACAGCACTTCAGCAAGTACTCTCACTTCACTCCTCATAGCCAGATGTGCATTCAGCTGTAGAGAGAACCCGACCAGTGTTATTTCAAGGATTCAATGCCATTTTCACATAGGTTTCTGCTTGATTTCTGGGCCCATTGTTGCAATATTGTGTTGCTTACTACAGTTCTCAATGTGTGCCGGCTGCTGAAGGACTTGGTCTTGACCCCAAACCTCTACTGAATCCAAACTTCTGCAGATCCAGTAGGCCTCCCAGTGGCACACCTGGTCAAAACATTGCCTGACGGTTCCAGAAAACCGGGTTCAATCCTGACCTCGGGTGCTGTATCTGCGATGGTTTGCATGCTCTCCCTGTGATTGCATAGGTTTCTTCCGGGTGCTCCGATTTCCTCCCACATTCCAAAAACATGTAGGTTGCTAGCTTAATTGCCCACTGTGAATTCTCACTAGTGAGTGGTAGAATCAGGAGGGAGTGGGTGAGTAGTAAGGGAGTGTGAGACATGGGATTAATGTAGGATTCATGTATATTGGTGCTTGTTGGTTGGCAAGGATTCCATGGGCTAAAGGGTCAGTTTCCATGCAGTATCTCTCGCTTCCCTTATCCCTAACCAGTATGAAGAAGGGTCTCGACCCGAAGCGTCACCCATTCCTTCTCTCCAGAGATGCTGCCTGGCCCGCTGAGTGACTCCAGCCTTTTGTGTCTATCTTCTGTATCTTGCTATGACTGATTCTAATGTGGGCCCATTATAGGAAGTACCATGGGAACGCACCTCCTCTGGGACCAAATACTGGACACACATCAAGCTTGTCTAGCTGCTGGAAGAGGGAGGAGGAGGGAGCGTCTGTAAACAAAAGTTAAGAAAAAGGCGATAATTGAATTATTATAACTTACTCAAAAAGATTTAAAAAATAAAAGTAAAATTCACTTAGTGCACTTATAAAAAAACTGGAACAATCAATATCACCAAACAAAAATAATATACAATAACCAGAAGGGGTGGCACGGTGGCACTGCGGTAGAGTTGCTGCCATACAGTGCTGACAGCGCTGGAGACCCGGGTTCGATCCCAACTACGGGCGCTGTCTGTACGGAGTTTGCACGTTCTCCCCGTGACCTGCGTGGGTTTTCTCCGAGATCTTCAGTCTCCTCCCACACTCCAAAGACGTGCAGGTTTATCGGTTAATTGGCCTGGTATAAGTGTAAATTGTTCCTAGTGTGTGTACGATCGTGTAAATGTTCAGGGATCATTGGTCGGTGCGGACTGGGTGGGCCTGTTTCCGCGCTGTATCTCGAAACTAGACTAAACAATTTTAAAAGAAGAACATTTCCCCTTCTACATTTTCCCGCAGCCCTAATATCAGCACTAAAATCCAGAGGATAGTGAATCCTGTGTCAGGACTAATCCACGACAGGATTTGAGAACTGGTGTCTTTGAGTAACTGCTGCAGAACTCTCTGTACGCTTGTGTTGTGATTTTGGACTCCACAGGGAGTCTAGCGGAAAAATATATTGACAGATGTGGTATCCATTCCTGCCAAATTATTTTGAGGCAGTCTTTCACCATTTCATCTGATGACTCTGTGAATTCATACGACTCCAATTTTTCATTCAGCTGCAACCCTTAATTTACTTCCTTCTGCTGCCAAAAAACACAACCAGGGCCTCATCGAAATTCCAAATATAGTACATATATAGTATATAATTCAGAGTATTGAGTATAGAAGTTGGGAGGTCATGTTGCAGTTGTAAAGGACGTTGGTGAGACCGCATTTAGAGTATTGTGTTCAGTTCTGGGCACTGTGTAGTAGGAAAGATATTGTCAAGCTTGAAAGGGTTCAGAGAAGATTTACAAGGATGTTGCCAGGACTCGAGGGTCTGAGCTATAGGGAGAGGTTAAGTAGGCTGGGTCTCTATTCTTTGGAGCACAGGAGGATGAGGGGCAATCTTATAGAGGTGTATAAAATCATGAGAGGAATAAATCAGGTAGATGCACAGAATCTCTTTCCCAGAGTAGGGGAATCGAGGACCAGAGAACAGAGGTTCAAGGTGAAGGGAAAAAGATTTAATAGGAATCTGAGGGGTAATTTTTTTCACACAAAGGGTAGTGGGTGAATGGAAATAAGCTAGCAGAGGAGGTAGTTGAGGCTGGGACTATCCCAACGTTTAATAAGCAGTTGGAAAGGTACATGGATAAGACGGGTTTGGAGGGTCATGGACCAAACACAGGCAGGTGGGACTAGTGTAACTGGGACATGTTGGCCGGTGTGGGCAAGTTGGGCCGAAGGGCCTGTTTCCACACTGTATCACTATGACTCTATGACTCTACTGCAGTCAAATGAGTTGGTGAAGGTCAGTGCATGAAGTAGATCATCTGGGACATCTCTTTTCTTCCTTCTACTCCTCCACAAGCCCCCTTCGTCCTCAGCGGCTGTTTGCTAAAAGTCTTGCGGCACACACTGCCCTCTCAGAGAGAGATAAACCATCAGGTTTACCAGCATGACCATTGCCACCCACTTTGTTGCATCCAGACTGCAGAGTCAGTTTGCTGGTAAATGCTGACAATTCTGGACCTTGATTTCCATGCATGCCTAATCAAACTTGGATTATCCCAATCCTGTCCGGCAAGAGAGGGAGATAGATGCCAATGAATGTTGTGCAATGATTTGGCTTTCCATCGTGTCGTAATTAAATAGCTGGCAGCCTTTGTAAACTGAAAATTATAAATGTCGTTTTAGTAGCATTGCTATCAGTTGTGAGGACATGGTGTAGCATATAAATGCTGGGCTGAAACACCAATTAATAGCAATTGCAGACAGCTGACTGGTGTATTGGACTGTATTGGCTGGCAGAGCAGTAGGCAGGATACGGCATGTAAAATTGATTTTATTAACCTTGAACCATTCATGTGAGGTCTTTAAATTTCTTGGGCCAGTACGTTGTGTCTCTCAGAGTTTTGTTGCTAACATTGATCACAGCAGCCGTCTAGTAAGGTCATAAGGAGCAGTAGTAGAATTAGGCCATTTGGCCCATCAAGTCTACTCTGCCATTCAATCATGGCTCATCTATCTCTCCCTCCTAACCCCATTCTCCTGTTTTCTCTCCATAACCTCTGACACCTGTACTAATCAAGAATCTCTGCCTTAAAAATATCCACTGACTCGGCCTCTACAGCCTTCTGCGCCAAAGAATTCCACAGATTCACCACCCTCTGACTAAAGAAATTTCTACTCATCTCCTTCCTAAAAGATCGTTCTTTAATTCTGAGGCTGTGGCCTCTGGTCCTAGACAATGGAGGAGGCCCAGGACAGAAAGGTCAGATTGGGAATGGGAGGGGGAGTTGAAGCGCTGAGCCACCGGGAGATCAAGTCGATTAGGACGGACTGAGCGGAGGTGTTCAGCGAAACGATCACTGAGCCTGCGCTTTGTCTCGCCGGTGTAGAGTTGACATCTGCAACAGCGGATACAGTAGATGAGGTTGGAGGTGCATTTTAAGAGGTGCAGTTAGCTTTAAAGACTCCAGCTGTTAACATGACTGGGATACCTCCTGAGGTAAAGACAGCAATCCCTTTTATCCATATTTGAAGAATCGATCATTAAAGCTTCATGAACTTTTTGATGTTTGTGCTGGTAGGAGTTGGCTGCGCCTAACGGCTGCGGCTCTCTGGCAGTCTGTTGTCTTTTTTTGTTTTGTTGTTTGTTTGTGTCGGTGTTGGGATGGTTTTTGTTTCTGTTTTTGGCTGTGTATGTGTGGTGGGGGGGTGGGGTGGGGTGGGGTGGGGTGGGGGTGGGGGGGGTGGGGGAAAACCTTTCTTTTATTAGGTCTCTTCCCCGGGGCGCAGCTCGCCCGGGGGTCCTTCCATCGCCCGGCGCGGCTCGGCTGCGGGACTTAACATCGCCAGCGCGGCTCGGCCGCGGGACGTTTCAGTGCCCGGTGCGGCTTGGCCGCTGGACTTAACATCGCCAGCGCGGCTCGGCCGCGGGACGTTTCAGTGCCCGGTGCGGCTCGGCCGCGGGACGTTTCAGTGCCCGGTGCGGCTCGGCCGCTGGACTTAACATCGCCCGGTGCGGCCGCGGGACGTTTCAGTGCCCGGTGCGGCTTGGCCGCGGGACGTTTCAGTGCCCGGTGCGGCTCGGCCGCGGGACGTTTCAGTGCCCGGCGCGGCTTGGCCGCTGGACTTAACATCGCCAGCGCGGCTCGGCTGCGGGATGTTTCAGTGCCCGGTGCGGCTCGGCCGCTGGACTTAACATCGCCCGGTGCGGCCGCGGGACGTTTCGGTGCCCGGGGCGGCTCGGCCGCGGGGCCTTCCATCCCCTTGCGGGGGCTGTGCGTGTCGTTTGCCTCGGTAGGGGTCGAGCTGCCTGTCCGTGGGTGCGGGGGGAAGAGAGGGGAAGTTTTGTTGCCTCCATCACAGTGAGGGGGTGTTTGGAGTCACTGTGATGGATGTTTGTGTTGGGGTCGGGTGTCCTGTGTTCTTTTCTTTTTTGCTGTGTTTTGTGTGACTGCTGAAATTTCGTTCGGTGTAAAAAGCCGAGTGACAATAAAGTGTTGTGTAAAAGTAATGTGATTAAATGCTTGAGAAGCATTAAATGATAATCATTGCAACTGTGTCATGATCGGGCGCTAATGCTTCATTAGTGCCAATAAAGCTGTATTGCCAAATATCACACTGTTCAAAACTTGGATCTCGTTAGCAGTTTAATAATTCTGTAGAATGCAGACTTTTTCTCACTATTGTTAAATGCAAAACATTAGCATATTCCAAACAAAATGTGACTAAAATAAAATCACTAAACCATTTAACCAAGGATTTGTGTTCAAATCATTTTTTAAAAATATAGAGTCAAAAGAATGATAGTGTGGAAACAGGCCCTTCGGTCCAACTTACCCACACCGGCCAACATGTCCCTGCTACACTAGTCCCACTTTATGTTTAGTTTTTCTGTCTATCAACCGTATTTTCTCCCTTTCTCAAAATACAAACCAAAGATTTGTAAAGGTTTATACCTATGAATTATATGCTTATGTGTTAGTTGGAACCAATCCATTTTGAAATAGTTACAGCTTGTATTGTGTCATCTGAACCCAGGTGAAATATATTTTTTAAACTCATGATAATGTTATACATTTAAATTACATTTTATGAGGTGTGATTTTCAAAGGACTTTTGGACGAGTGTGATTTTTCTAAGCCTTATTAGTTAAATGATAGACATTTCGGAATGTCATAGAGCCATTGAGTTATACAGCACTCGATGTAGAGCTGCATGTATTATAGGCCATTCAGCCCAACTTTCCAAGCCACCAAGGTGTCTTCCTGAGTTAGTCCCACTTGCCTGCGTGTAGGATCAATGAGACTGAACCTGAAATATTGTGTCAATTCTCCTCACCAAAAGAAAAACATAGTTGTGAAAGAGGGAGGGCAGAGTGAAAGAGGGAGTGAAAGAGGTTCACCAGATTAATTTGTGGGGTGGGGTTTGCCCTAGGAAGATAGATTAAGCAGATTGATCTTTCAGAAAAAGAAGAGGTGATCTAATTGGAATGTTTTGGATAGATGCATGATCAGGAACATGGGCTCGTAGTCTCAGAATAAGTCAAGTCAAGCCAAGTCAATTTTATTTGTATAGCACATTTAAAAACAACCCATGTTGACCAAAGTGCTGTACATCTGATTAGGTACTAAGGAAAAAAAATTAAACATACAATAGCACGCAAACAGTTCACAGCGCCTCCTCAATGAGCCTCAAACGCTAGGGAGTAGAAATAAGTTTTGAGCCTGGACTAAGGCATCAGACATTCAGGACAAAGCAAAGAAGAACATTTCACTCAGAAGTCAGTCAGTCTTTGGAATGTAATACCCAAAAGGCCTGGTGAAACTCACTTTGAGTATATTCCAGGCAGAATTGAAGTGATTTTGGATATTAAGGGAATCAAGGGAAAGCAGCGTAGTGGCACAGCGGTAGAGTTGCCGCCCTGCAGCGCCAGAGACCCGGGTTTGATCCTGACTGTGGGTGCTGTCTGTATGGGTTTGTACATTCTCCCTGTGACCTGCATCAGTTTTCTCCGGATGCTCTGGTTTCCTCCTACATTCCAAAGACATGTAGGTTTGTAGACTAATTGGCTTGGTAAAATTGTAAATTGTCCCTGGCGTGCGGAGGAGAGTGTTAGTGTGCGGGGATCGCTGGTCGGCGCAGACTCGGTGGGCCGAAGGGCCTGTTTCCGTGCTGTATCTCTAAACTAAACTAAACTAAAAAAAACTAAAAGAGATAGTGCATTGCAGGAAGATGCTACTGAAGTTAAATATCAGCCACAGTCTGATTAAATGGGAAGCTGACACGAGGGGCGAAATGGCCTAGTCATGTTTATGTTTCTTCTTTTCATGTAGTTTAATTCAGTAAATTCATTGTCCCGGCAGGAAAATAAAAATGTGGTTTAATGATTGTTATTGGATTGTGTTCCAGGATTTGAAGACGGTGCTTTCGTTTGACCAATACCCAGGGGAGTTCCTGCACCCTGTGGTGTATGCATGCACAGCAGTCCTTCTGCTTTGCCTCTTTGCGTCTATCATCACCTATATTGTGCATCACAGGTAAGAACTGCAAAGAGCTTATTGTCAACGATGTATTCCTATCTAACCCACATTCACACATGACATTTCCATCTCATTTTGATCGAAGACAAATTCTGAGTGTGGTGTGGATGAAAAAAGATAAATATTGGAAACATGGCAAAATTCAAAGGGATGGTCAGAGTGGGAAAGTGTAAGCTGCAAATGAACATAGTTTAAATGCAAAGCAGAACAATGACAAGTGTTTTCAGTCAGCACAAAAATAACATCTCTAACTGGGGAAATGGAGTTAAACCAAACCTAAAATGAACGGAGAACCAAGGAACTGTGCATGCTGGTTTACAGAAAAAGTGCTGGTGTAACCAGCCCTATATATTAACAATTTAGACGAGGGAATTAAATGTAACATCTCTAAGTTTGCGGATGACACAAAGCTGGGTGGCAACGTGAGCTGTGAGGAGGATGCTATGAGGTTGCAGGTTGACTTGTCTAGGTTGGGTGAGTGGGCAGATGCATGGCAGATGCAGTATACTGTGGATACATGTGAGATTATCCACTTTGGTGGCAAGAACAGGAAGGCAGATTATTATCTGAATGTTGTCAGATTAGGAGAAGGAGAGGTGCAACGAGACCTGGGTGTGCTTGTACAACAGTCACTGAAAGTAAGCATGCAGGTACAGGAGGCAGTGAAGAAAGCCAATGGCATGTTGGCCTTCATTGCGAGAGGATTTGAGTTTAGGAGCAAGGAGGTTGTACAGCCATTGTACAGGGCCCTGGTGAGACCGCACCTGGAGTATTCTGTGCAAATTTGGTCTCCTAATTTGAGGAAGGATATTATTGCTATTGAGGGAGTGCAGCGTAGATTCACCAGGTTAATTCCCGGGATGGCGGGACTGACGTATGATGAAAGAATGGGTCAACTGGGCTTGTATTCGCTGGAATATAGAAGGATGAGAGGGAATCTTATAGAAACGTATATAATTCTTGGAGGATTGGACAGGGTAGATGCAGGAAAAATGTTCCCGATGTTGGGGGAGTCCAGAACCAGGGGTCAAAGTTTAAGAATAAGTGGTAGGCCATTTAGGACTGAGATGAGGAAAAACTTTTTCACCTAGAGAGTTGTGAATCTATGGAATTCCCTGCCACAGAAGGCAGTGGAGGCCAATTCACTGGATGTTTTCAAGAGAGAGTTAGATTTAGTTCTTAGGGCAAACGGAGTCAAGAGATATGGGGAAAAAGCCGGAATGGGGTACTGATTTTGGATGACCAGCCATGATAATGGCGGTGCTGGCTCGAAGGGCCGAATGGCCTCCTCCTGCACCTATTTTCTATGTTTCCATGTCTATGTAACTGAGAGGGTCAGGCAGCATCTACGGAGAGCAGAGAATAAAGTGAAGTTTAGGTCCATTGCATTCTGAAGAAAGGTTCATTTATCTGTGTTCTCCGGAGATGCTGCCTGACCCGAATTACTCCAGCACTTCTTGACATAAGGCAGTGGAGGCCAATTCTCTGAATGCATTCAAGAGAGAGCTAGATAGAGCTCTTAAGGATAGCGGAGTCAGGGGGTATGGGGAGAAGGCAGGAACGGGGTACTGATTGAGAATGATCAGCCATGATCACATTGAATGGCGGTGCTGGCTCGAAGGGCCGAATGGCCTCCTCCTACACCTATTGTCTATTGTCTATTGACATTTTTCCTAAAAATGAATGTAGGACTGTCGCAAACGATTATTATATCCAATTATTCAATTTAGAACACAGGAGTAAATAATCAATTACATTTGGTGGACTTGGAATTTAGTTTGTCCAATTACGAACAGTAGAAAACTGAACAATTTGGAATCATGGAGTCATTACACCAAGGAAAGAAGCCTCTTGGTCCATTGTGTTTCCATGGGCTCTCTGTAAGAGAAATACAGAAGCTCCACTTCCCAGCTCTATCCCCATAACCCTGAACCTTTTTTACTCTTGTGTATCTCTGCAACTAATATTTGAAAGCCAGCATTGATTCCCTTTCTGACAATACATTCATATCCGTGACTACTTTTTCTCCGTGTCACTTGAGACATTTTTGCCAGTCACCTGAAATAGATAAAGTGTAGAGTTTGTAAGTAGAATACTTCTGTACTGTAGTCAAACGATATTATGAAGCTCTATTCATTAAGATACAACAGATGCATTCAATCACTTATCGAGACACAGACGAGAACAGATAATGCATCAATTGCTTTCGCCCAGACTCCAGAACTGGCTGTGCCTCTAGCCAATGTGCTCCAGTAAATTTACAACATTGGCATCCATTTGACAATCTGGAAAATTTCCCAGATATATCCTGCACATAAACAAAAGCAGGACTAAATCAGCCCAAATAATTGTATCCTTATTAACCTGCTCTTAATCGTCGGCAAAGTCATGGGAGATATCTTTAGGCAGCATTTATAAATACCCTGCTTGCTGATGCCCTGTTCGGGCATTGCCAGAACCACTCAAATCCAGACCTCAGGTTAGTCAGTGAGTTCCAAAGCAGCCAGCATGCAGAAACTTATTAAAAGCCTTGCCGAAGTTCATATGGACTAAATGTCCCTGCCCTCATTAACTTTCTTGATTACTTCTTCAACAAACTTAATCAAATTCATGAGACATGAATCCCCCATGCACAATACCATGCTGAATATCTGTAATTAACCCTGTCATTCCAAGTGCATGTATTTCTGATCCCTCAACCCTCTCCAGTAATATCAGAGATATTACGCTTTTACTTGTCCATAGTTCCCAGGTTTTTCTTTGGAGCCTTTCTTAAATAGAGGAAAAACACCTGCAATTTCTTCTCTAGCTTCCCATAGTATCCTTAAATATATCCGACTAGGCCTCGGAGATTTACATACCTTCACATATCTTAGGACATTCAGCACCTTCTCAACTGTAATATTGTCTGTCCTCAAGACATCATCATTAACTTTCCCAAGTCTGCCGGCCTTCATTTCTTTCTCCACGGTAAAAACAGAGGAGATTATATTCATTGAGAAACTTGCCCGTCTCATAGGCTCCACACATCGATGACAACTTTGCATTCCGAGGCGCCCCATACGATCTCTACATCCTTTTATCTCAATGTACTTATGATATTTTGTACCAGAACATCATCATCTATCTCTCTTGTTTCCTTTATCCATGACATTCAGTCTGAAGAAGGGTCTTGACCTGAAACGACACCCATTCCTTCTCTCCAGAGATGTTGGCTGTCCCGCTGAGTGACTCCAGCTTTTTGTGTCCATCTTATGAGATCTCATTGGATTCTCCTCAAACTTATCTTCCAGAGGTATCTCATGCCCCCTCTTTGCCCTCCTGGTTCCCTTATGCTCTCCGATCCCCTGTGCACCTCCATGGATACACTTGATCTCTCATCATGCAGGGTTCCTTACTCTCACCTGATATACCCTTCATTGTCACAGGAACGTGCATACCTTCAACTCTCACTATCACTCTTTTGAAAGCATCCCACTTTCTGGAGGTACCTTTGCCCGCAAACAACCTATTCCAATCAAGGTTGGCGAATAAGTGAATGGCGCAGAATTAGGACATTCGGCCCATCATGTCTACTCCACCATTCAATCATGGCTGATCTGTCTCTCCCTCCTCACCCCATCCTCCTGCCTTCTCCCCAAAACCCTTGATACCTGTACTAATCAAGAATCTATCTATCGCTGCCTTTAAAATCAACTTTTGCAATATTCTGTCCATTACCGTTAAAGTTGGCAAACTAATTTGGAACTTGAACTTGTGGACCAGCTCTGTCTTTATCCTTAACTACTTTAAAGCTAATAGAACAGTGGTTACTAATCCCAAAGTACTCGCCCACTGACATTTCCATCACTTGCCCTGTCCAATTTCCTAAGAGGAGGTTTAGTTTTCACCCTCTCCCTTTTACGGCCTTCGAGATATTGCCCAAGAATACTGCCCAACATACTTGATAAAAAAAATAATTAAATTTAGAGATACAGCGTGGAAACAGGCCCTTCGGCCCACCGAGTCCGCTCCGCCCAGCGAGCCCCGCACATTAACACTATCCTACACACACTAGGGACAATTTTTACATTTTACCCAGCCAATTAATCTACATACCTGTACGTCTTAGGAATGTGGGAGGAAACCAAAGATCTTGGAGAAAACCCACGCAGGTCATGGGGAGAACGTACAAACTCCGTATAGACGGCGCCCGTAGTCAGGATTGAACCTGAGTCTTAGGCGCTGAATTCGCTGTAAGGCAGCAACTCTACCGCTGCGCCACCGTGCCACCAATCTAAACTCCATCTAAACTCCATGCCAGTCCCAGTCTACATTGGGAAAGTAAAAATCCCTATGATAACAATTCTATCAGTCTTGTAGCTGTCCGAAGTTTCCCATTTCCCATTTTGTTCATCTAATTCCCGTTGACTCTTTGGGGACCTATAGTACAATCAAATAAGTGGTCATCCCCTTTATATTTCTCGCCTCCGCCCCTATAGCTTCACTGAATGATCCTTCAGCGAAGACATGTTGGACTACAGCGAGATGGTCTTAATCATTAAAGCGACTCTCCTTGCTCTATGACTCTCAGCTCTATCTCGCCTGTAGCATCTGTACCGTGGAATGAAGCTGTCAGAACAAAACTGTCCCAAAGCTTGCCCACAATCTGCAAGGCACAAGTAATATAATTTTCATGTGTCTTCATTAGTGCAGTTTCAATACCACCCAAAACAAAACAGCCACTTTTTTAAAATCAAAAATGTTTATTCAAATATTAAAATAATATATACAATACAATAAAACCAAAACAGAACCCATCACCATAATACAAGACAAACAATAACACTATTATACAACTATCTTACACTCCTTGTCAAGGATGCATTCAACCCCCAGCGGTCCCGGAAATCCCCCAGGGCACCAGTGGACAGCGCATAGTCCCTCTCTAACGCCACCCGGGCACGGACGTATCCCGGAAAAGGGGCAGGCAGCTGGCTCGGACAGAGCCCTCTTCCGCCTGGCGCCTAAGCAGCCACCTGGTTGGCGCCCGATTTATCACCCTAAGCATTCATTTTGTCTACCATAAACACACTGGTTACAGAACATACCATTTACAAAATGCGCTCTAGTCACTCCCCGAGCTACTGCAACAAAACGTCTCAAACCATCATTCCCTGCCACCAAGAAGCAGAAGGGCAGCAGTTGCATGGATTACCATCGTCCGCCATCCTTATTTGAAGATATTTAACCATTCCTTCATCATCACAGAGCCTTAATCTTAGCGATCTCTACCCAATTAGTGGTTAGCATAGTGGCACTGCTGGTGGACCTGGTGCCTCACAGTGCCAGAGACCTAGGTTCTATCCTGACCTTGGTACTGACTGTGTGCTTTGCACTTTCTCCCTGTAACTGCGTGGGTTTCCTCCAGGTGCACCAGTTACCTCCCGCATCCCAAAGACATCCAGGATTGTATGTTAACTTGCCTCTGTATAATGTGTAGCGTGTGGATTAGAAAGTGAAATAATGGACAATAGGTGCAGGAGTAGGCCATTCGGCCCTTTGAGCCAGCACCACCATTCAATGTGATCGTGGCTGATCATTCTCAATCAGCCTTCTCAATAACATAGAACTAGTATGAAAGAGTGATTGATGGTCAGCATGAACTCAGTGGGCCTTGCTATTGAGGGCGTGCAGCGTAGATTCTTGCTATTGAGGGCGTGCAGCGTAGATTCTTGCTATTGAGGGCGTGCAGCGTAGATTCTTGCTATTGAGGGCGTGCAGCGTAGGTTTACTAGGTTAATTCCCGGAATGGCAGGACTGTCATATGTTGAAAGACTGGAGCAACTAGGCTTGTATACACTGGAATTTAGAAGGATGAGAGGGGATCTTATCGAAACGTATAAGATTATTAAGGGGTTGGACACGTTAGAGGCAGGAAACATGTTCCCAATGTTGGGGGAGTCCAGAACCAGGGGCCACAGTTTAAGAATAAGGGGTAGGCCATTTAGAATGGAGATGAGGAAAAACTTTTTCAGTCAGAGAGTTGTAAATCTGTGGAATTCTCTGCCTCAGAATGCAGTGGAGGCCAATTCTCTGAATGCATTCAAGAGAGAGCTAGATAGAGCTCTTAAGGATAGCGGAGTCAGGGGGTATGGGGAGAAGGCAGGAACGGGGCACTGATTGAGAATGATCAGCCATGATCACATTGAATGGCGGTGCTGGCTCAAAGGGCCAAATGGCCTCCTCCTGCACCTATTGTCTATTGTCTATTGTCTAAGGGCCTGCTTTCGTGCTGCATCTCCAAAACTAAAACTAAAAACTAAAATGCACAGTGGGAGTAACTTTACTGCACTGGTTCATGACTGCAGATCAAAACCAACTCCTCGAGGGTAATTCGAGATGGGCAATAAAAATACTGGCTTTGACAGTGAAACCCACATTCCATAAAGGAATCTAAAAGCAGAACAATAATTATTTCCAGGATCATTTTAGGTTTATAGAACTGATTTACACTGGCTTTTCCAAAACTGTATTTTGCTTCCTGTGATTTAATGGCTTCGAAGATTGTTTTCATTCTTGCATCATGACATTTTCATTCTGCAATTACATTTCCAAAGGTCTTGTTCAGTTTCCAACCAATTTAAAATACTTTATTCCATAATGTCCAGATTGAAGGAACCAAAAGGTCAAACTCCCTTTTATTGTTTATTTACTGAACACCTCACCAGCGCCTCCACTCTATTTTGACCTTTGCATTATCACTCTTCAGTTTTTTTGTTGTTGTTGTTGTTGTTTTAGAGATACAGCGCGGAAACAGGCCCTTCGGCCCACTGAGTCCGCACCGACCAGCGATCCCCGCACATTAACACTATCCTACACACACTATGGACAATTTACACATACACCAAGCCAATTAGCCTACATACCTGTACGTCTTTGGAGCGTGGGAGGAAACTGAAGATTTCGGAGAAATCCCATGCAATCACGGGCAGAACGTACAAACTCCGTACAGACAGCACCCATAGTCGGGATTGATCCCAGATCTCCGGCACTGCAAGCGCTGTAAGGCAGCAACGCTACCATTGCACCACCGTGACCGCCCACAGTTGAAATTACAGTGCGATCATAGATCCATAGCTTAGTTATGAATACCCTGGTGGCAAGGATTTAATTTGGGCCACTCCAGTTCAGCTCTGTTAAGATTTGTGGTGTCTGTGTGAGACCACATCTGGAGTATAGTGTGCAGTTTTGGTCTCCTAATTTGAGGAAGGACATTATTGCTATTAAGGGAGCGCAGCATAGGTTCACCAGGTTAATTCCCGGGATGGCGGGACTGACATATGATGAAAGAATGGAGCGACTGGACTTGTATTCACTGGGATTTAGAAGGATGAGAGGGGATCTTCTAGAAACATATAAAATTCTTAGAGGATTGGACAGGCTCGATGCAGGAAAAAATTTCTACAAGTCCAGAACCAGGGTTCACAGTTAAGAATAAGGGGTCTGCATCCCAGGGTACTTAAGGAGGTGGCTCTAGAAATAGTGGAAGCATTGGAGATCATTTTTCAATGTTCTATAGATTCAAGATCAGTTCCTGTGGATTGGAGGATAGCAAATGTTAACCCACTTTTTAAGAAAGGAGGGAGAGAGAAAACGGGTAATTATAGACCAGTTAGTCTGACATCAGTGGTGGGGAAGATGCTGGAGTCAATTATAAAAGACGAAATTGCTGAGCATTTGGATAGCAGTAACGGGATCATTCCGAGTCAGCATGGATTTACGAAGGGGAAATCATGCTTGACAAATCTACTGGAATTTTTTGAGGATGTAACTAGGAAAATTGACAGGGGAGAGTCAGTGGATGTGGTGTACCTCGACTTTCAGAAAGCCTTCGACAAGGTCCCACATAGGAGATTAGTGGGCAAAATTAGGGCACATGGTATTGGGGGTAGGGTACTGACATGGATAGAAAATTGGTTGACAGACAGAAAGCAAAGAGTGGGGATAAATGGGTCCCTTTCGGAATGGGAGGCAGTGACCAGTGGGGTACCGCAAGGTTCGGTGCTGGGACCCCAGCTATTTACGATATACATTAATGACTTAGACGAAGGGATTCAAAGTACCATTAGCAAATTTGCAGATGATACTAAGCTGGAGGGTAGTGTGAATTGTGAGGAAGATGCAATAAGGCTGCAGGGTGACTTGGACAGGTTGTGTGAGTGGGCGGATACATGGCAGATGCAGTTTAATGTAGATAAGTGTGAGGTTATTCACTTTGGAAGTAAGAATAGAAAGGCAGATTATTATCTGAATGGTGTCAAGTTAGGAGGAGGGGGAGTTCAACGAGATCTGAGTGTCCTAGTGCATCAGTCAATGAAAGGAAGCATGCAGGTACAGCAGGCAGTGAAGAAAGCCAATGGAATGTTGGCCTTCGTAACAAGAGGAGTTGAGTATAGGAGCAAAGAGGTCCTTCTACAGTTGTACCGGGCCCTGGTGAGACCGCACCTGGAGTACTGTGTGCAGTTTTGGTCTCCAAATTTGAGGAAGGATATTCTTGCTATGGAGGGCGTGCAGCGTAGGTTCACTAGGTTAATTCCCGGAATGGCGGGACTGTCGTATGTTGAAAGGCTGGAGCGATTGGGCTTGTATACACTGGAATTTAGAAGGATGAGGGGGGATCTTATTGAAACATATAAGATAATTAGGGGATTGGACACATTAGAGGCAGGAAACATGTTCCCAATGTTGGGGGAGTCCAGAACAAGGGGCCACAGTTTAAGAATAAGGGGTAGGCCATTTAGAACGGAGATGAGGAAGAACTTTTTCAGTCAGAGAGTGGTGAAGGTGTGGAATTCTCTGCCTCAGAAGGCAGTGGAGGCCAGTTCGTTGGATGCTTTCAAGAGAGAGCTGGATAGAGCTCTTAAGGATAGCGGAGTGAGGGGGTATGGGGAGAAGGCAGGAACGGGGTACTGATTGAGAGTGATCAGCCATGATCGCATTGAATGGCGGTGCTGGCTCGAAGGGCTGAATGGCCTACTCCTGCACCTATTGTCTATTGTCTATTGTCTATTTAGGACTGAGATGAGGAAAAACTTTTTTACTTAGAGAGTTGTGAATCGGTGGAATTCTCGGCCACAGAAGGAAGTGGAGACCAATTCACTGGATGTTTTCAAGAGAAAGTTAGATATAGTTCTTAGGGCTAACAGAATCAAGGGATATGGGGAGAAAGCAGGAAGGTGGGTACTGATTTTGGATGATCATATTGAATGGCGGTGCTGGTCAGACGTGCATCTCTGGAGAAAAGGGTGATGTTTCGGGTTGAGACCCTTCTTCTGAAGTCTCGACTGCATTTCCTTCCTTCACTTTAATGCCTGCAGATGGTGTGTGAATGCAGCTTGAGACAAACCAAGAGATAGTGAAATAAAAACTGAAAGGTATCTTAGGTAGTTACGATAAACATTAAACTTGTGAATGGCAGATTTGTGAATATGACTATAACTCTATGACTCACAAAATACATATTGTGACAAAGAGGAATTGCTCCATCACAACGTTGTGATTTTTCTCTCTCAATGCTTGGTATTCCCACAGTTTTACCAAGTTCTCCACTCGTCCCCTTTGTACAGACAGCTAATACGATTAATTTTGTGAAGTTGATATGATACGATGGAACATTATTTATCCCAGAAGGGAAATTGGTCTGCCAACAGTCATAAAACACAATGAGATACATGAAACATGAAATTAAAGTGACGTTAAGATACATGAAATATCTTAATGATAGCAGAGTCAGGGGGTATGGGGAGAGGGCAGGAACGCAGTACTGATTGTGGATGATCAGCCATGATCACATTGAATGGCGGTGCTGGCTCAAAGGGCCGAATGACCTACACCTGTACCTATTGTTTATAGAGCTCTTAAGGATAGCGGAGTCAGGGGGGGAGAAGGCAGGAACGGGGTACTGATTGAGAATGATCACATTGAATGCTGGCTCGAAGGGCCGAATGGCCTCCTCCTGCGTCTATTGTCTATTGTCTATAAATATGAAATTAAAGTGATCTCTATCCAGAGTTAAAGATTCATAAAAAGTGTCGACTAAAATCCTTGAAACTGGTTGGGAAAGAATTTTTCCATTCCTTCTTGCTGGAATTGGTTCCTACCGAGGGCATGGAATTGAAAGGAAAGATAACCCACTGTGCCAGCTAACCCTTTGCAGTGGGCTGATATTAAAGCTGCAATAAAACCTTGTTGCACTAATGTGTGTGGTAGAAATATTGCTCTTTCTGAACCATGTCCCCAAAATTCAAATTATCTATCAATCTTTCTTTGACACACACGTGTGGTGTCAGTGAACAGGAGAATTTCGAATATCACAAGCTTGACCTAGAAACGGTAGGGGAATAAAGCCAATCATTTCCTTTCTGTCAATTACTTGCTGGTGGTGTGGAAGCTTTCGCAAAGAAATATTCACACCTGCTTGGACAAAGGTGGATTTATTAAAGAGCCACCAAAATGCATGGCAGATGCAGTATAATGTGGATAAATGTGAGGTTATCTACTTTGGTGGCAAGAACAGGAAAGCAGACTATTATCTGAATGGTGGCCGATTAGGAAAAGGGGAGATGCAACGAGACCTGGGTGTCGTGGTACACCAGTCATTGAAAGTAGGCATGCAGGTGCAGCAGGCAGTGAAGAAAGCGAATGGTATGTTGGCATTCATAGCGAGGGGATTTGAGTATAGGAGCAGGGAGGTTCTGCTGCAGTTGTACAGGGCATTAGTGAGACCACACCTAAAGTATTGCGTACAGTTTTGGTCTCCTAATCAGAGGAAAGACATTCTTGCCATAGAGGGAGTACAGAGAAGGTTCACCAGATTGATTGCTGGAATGGCAGGACTTTCATATGAAGAAAGACTGGATAGACTCGGCTTGTACTCGCTGGAATTTAGAAGATTGAGGGGGCGTCTTATAGAAACTTACAAAATTCTTAAGGGGTTGGACAGGCTAGATGCAGGAAGATTGTTCCCGATGTTGGGGAAGTCCAGAACAAGGGGTCACAGTTTAAGGATAAGGGGGAAGTCTTTTAGGACCGAGATGAGAATGTTTTTTTTCACACAGAGAGTGGTGAATCTGTGGAATTCTCTGCCACAGAAGGTAGTTGAGGCCAGTTCATTGGCTATATTTAAAAGGGAGTTAGATGTGGCCCTTGTGGCTAAAGGGATCAGGGGGTATGGAGAGAAGGCAGGTACAGGATACTGAGTTGGATGATCAGCCATGATCATATTGAATGGCGGTGCAGGCTCGAAGGGCCGAATGGCCTACTCCGCACCTATTTTCTATATTTCTAATTTTCTAAAAGTTTGTTACGGGCAAAATGTTTTTGTATAACTGGTATCCAAGGGTTTTTTGACAGGGTATAAGGGCAATGCAAATGGTGTTGCATGTAAATATTTTCAAGACAAGTTTGATTTAGACTTTAGACTCTGGAGACGCACAGCATGGAAACAGGCCCTTAGGCACACCGAGGCTACGCTGACCAGCAATCACCTCGTATTCTAGCACTATCCTACACACAAGGGGCAATGTACAATTTAATCAAAGCCAATTAACCTACAATACTGCACCTTTTTGCAGTGCGGGAGGAAACCCGAGCACCCAGCGAAAACCCACGCAGTCACAGGGAGAACGTACAAACTCCGTACAGACAGCACTCATAGTCAGGATTGAACCCGGGTCTCTGGCGCTGTGAGGCGGCAACTCCAGACTGGCGCCACCGTGCCGCTTCATGTAGTGTAACATAATAGAATTCTTAGCAAAAATAAACCTGATGAATGAAAAAATAGTTGAGTGATGGAATAGTTGTTTTTCAGATTTGAGGGGTGATGTTCCAGTGTTGGGGCAATCGCTGAATCTGATGCAGGTTCATCACTGGGACTTGAATTGGGACGGTGGGGAAAGATCGAAATTTTGAAATCTGCGCGGGTAGTAAAAATCTGGAAGGAGCGGGGAAAATGGTAATAATGTTCAAGACGACAAGCGTAGGATCGTGGATTACAGTGTTAACTTTAAAGTTAAACATAGGAAAAGGTGACATGATGTATTTTAGCAGGTTGCTATACTTCTCATAATCTCCCCACTGCATCTCAAGGATCAGATTACTTGTCCAACATCGATAATGGATGAGCATAAATTTCTGCCAGCTAACTACTAGGATGTTGGGGGAGTCCAGAACTAGGGGCCACAGTATAAGAATAAGGGGTAGGCCATTTAGAACAGAGATAAGGAAACCAACTTTTTCACCCAAAGAATTGTGAATCTGTGGAACTCTCTGCCTCAGAAGGCAGTGGAGGCCAATTCACTGGATGCTTTCATGAGACAGTTAGATTAAGCTCTTAAAGATAGCGGAGTCAAGAGATATGGGGAGAAGGCAGGAACGGGGTACTGATTATGGATGTTCATCCATGATCACAGTGAATGGCGGTGCTGGCTCGAAGGGCTGAATGGCCTACTCCTGCACCTATTTTCTACTGTCTATATCTTCAGTCCCTGCCTGCAAACTCTATGTCCATGTCATCCCTCCCTTTGACCACTGTCTGAAAGCTGAAAAGACTCTTCGGGCCATATATATCCATTGCTATCGCTAACTTTCATCATATAAGATCACCTGCCTTCCAGTACATCACCTCCTCTAATTTTTATACAAACTGTATTTCCTTTGATCCTGACTCAGTTCAGTTCAGTTTAGTTTATTGTCACATGTACCGAGGTACAGTGAAAAGCTTTTGTTGCGTGCTAGCCAGTCAGCAGAAAGACAAAACATGATTACAATCGAGCCATTTACAGTGCATAGATACATAATAAGGGAATAATGTTGAGTGCAAGGTAAAGCCAGCAAAGTCCGATCAAGGTCTGAGGGTCACCAATGAGATAGATAGTAGTTCAGCACAGCTCTCTGGTTGTGATAGGATGATTCAGTTGCCTGATAACAGCTGGGAAGAAACTGTCCCTGAATCTGGACGTGTGCGTTTTCACATTTCTATACCTTTGGAAGGAGTGGCCAGGGTGCGACTCATCCTTGATTATGCTGCTGGCCTTGCCGAGGCAGCGTGAGGTATTAATGGAGGTTCCAGTGGTCTCCTGGCTGCCCTTCATCATCCTTCCCTCCAAGAACTCAAGTCATTCAAAATGCTGCTGGCCACTGCCTCCCCCCTCCTCCCCCCCCCTCTCGCAGCACCTTCCTGCCCACCACCACCACCATCGTAACTAGAGGTATGTCACCTTCGTCAACTAACCTTCATTTGACAACTCGCATCACCTCCCAGCTAGCCCACAAAAGACGCAAAGGCGCACACGGAGACACAAAAGATTGCATTTGCTGGAATCTTCAGCAAAAACACAAAGTGCTGACGTAACTTAGTGGGTCAGGCAACATCTGTGGAAGGAAGTGGACAGTCGTCATTTTGGGCCGGGACCATTCTTCAGACTTGGATTTGCAGGGAGAAAGCTGCAAAAAAGAGAAGGAATAAGCTGAGCTCTATCTACTTTTCTTTTCCGGCTTTCAATCTCCATACAAGCTCCCAGCATCAATCCCAGCAGCCCTGTTTTATATTTTCATTTGACTGAAGCTTTGCAAGTTATTCTTTCTCATAGGTGTCATCTGAGCCCTCTTTGTATTTTTTTTTCCCCCATGGTTGTTCTAAGGGATGATTTACAGTGGCTAATTAACCTACCAGCATGTCATTGAGATATGGAAAGAAACCCTCACAGTCACATGGAAAATGGGGAAACTCCTCACAGCATCGGTGTCAGGGTGCTGGAGCACTGAGGCAGCACAGCTACCTGCTGGACAAACATGCCAGGTTGCTCCCTTTACAATAGTCAATAGTCAATTTATTTGTCACATACACATAAATGTGCAGTGAAATGAAAGATTACCCGCAGTTCAACAATAAGACCAATAAAAATAAGCAATAAAAATATGTAATAACACATACAATCATAAACCAACACCAAACAAAAGAAACATCCGTCACAGTGAGTCTCCTCCAGTCACCTCCTCACTGTGATGGAAGGCCAGAATGTCTTTTTCTCTTCCCCTGCCGTCTTCTCCCGCGGTCAGGCTGTTGGAGTTGCCACATCGGGGCGGTCGGGGCTCCCGACATTGACCAGACCATCCCACACATGGTGAATGACTGCTCACTGAGGCTTTTCCCTGGTGGCATCAAGGCCATCCACCCAGCAACTGATGCTGCCCTGGCCTGGATGTCTCTACCCTTGGCCTACAACTTTAGGCTGTGCACGCCACACGCAAGAAGAAGAAGGTGACTGGTAAAAGAATGAGTGGGAGCATGAATTGAGTTTGATTGCACTGAGGGGCTTTGCCAGATGGTGATAGCAACTGATTCACGATTTCAAATGACAATGGGTTGAATATGTGCAGGGGGGGAGAAAGGCTGGAGCGAGATAGAAAAGAAAACTGGAGAGTGGCAACATAAATACCTGCCGTAGATGTGATGGGTTAATTTGCCACCAGCTATGCAGCCACCTTAGGTTTTATGCTTGTTTGATTTATGCATTTTTGGAATAATGCACTTGTTTAATTAATCGGAGACTAATTTACACGCTCGTATTTTTGAACTAGTGCGCTCAGAATTACGCCTGGCGGCATAGCTGCGTAGACAGTAGACAGTATTATGACTTTTCCCCTAACCTGTACCACTTACATATATTCTTCTGGCAAAAATATGTTTAATTTACGATTTTTTGGGATACATGCTGCTTTCAAGAACATAACCCCACATTGGATGAGAGGTGGCTGCACTGTTCTATGAATTTAACATCAAATACAACTGTAAAGTTATAACTATCAAATATTCATTTTTACTTGTGAGGTGCATTTACGACAGAGACATTTTCAGAAGATATTTTCATGCATACAAGAGTCTACTGCAAAAATTTTTTAAAGTTTTTTTTTTAACATATTTGTAGATTGTTAAATGGCTATGTTGCTCCCCTGTATAATCAGTGAAATAAAAATATTTCAAACCCTGGTTAATCAATACTGAATATAAAAGTTATTGATTACTTGTTCCCCAACTTAAAACTTCCGGAGGAAGCCCATTAAGAGGTGAATTAAACAACTCTTAAAATCCTCAGGTTATTTTGTGTCTAATAGTTAACCACAGTGAATGCAATGGGATGGAGACTGGGTTACAAGATGGTTTCTCATTGTGCATGTCATCATTGTGACCAGAGTTATTAATTGTAAGCAGTTTTTCTTTTCATGTGGATGACAGTGAACCTGATCATCTATTCATGCTAGAGAGGATAATGCTGTCAACTGCCGGTGAATTTAGCACCAAAACACCCGTTGTATTTCTCTGATTTTGACAAAGGTATAAATATATCTGCATTACAAATGTTTCTTTTCTCGCAGCACCATCCGCATTAGCAGGAAAGGCTGGCACATGCTGCTGAATTTCTGTTTCCATATCGCCCTCACTTGTGCTGTCTACGCTGGAGGTATTAATCGCACAAAGTACCCAATCATCTGTCAAGCTGTAAGTAGCATATTTTACTTTGCAGTTTGGGGAATCACTAAATTGGAGAATGAATGATAGAGCCTGTCAAAGTAACTCATTATTGGACAGTCAAGGGCAAGCAAGTCTCCATTCTACTGTTCCACATTTTATTACTTGAATAAAATGCTTTAACTTTTATCGTGCCACAAAATAGCATCAAGGGACCTATCTCAATATCCAATTTAAATGTATTTTTTATTCGTTTTTTGATTTTTCTGGATAATCGCAAGAATCTGTGCACTGATTACTGCCATATAAACTCTCACTACCTGTGAAGGGTTGTGTGACTATATATCGAACAGTTAACAAACATATGGAACTCAAAATATATTCTGTTACTAGTTCATCAGATCAAGCAAAATGAATGGCAATTTGTAAAATAAATGCCATCAGTTAATAAAAGGGTTAAAATTAGGGAGAGAAAAAAATGTGAATCACTGGTGCACCAATAGCATATTGTACGTATCTAAATTTAGGTGCAATTGAAAGTAACGCAGTACAATTGTTCCGCTTAATTAAAATTGGCATATCCCTGGATTATTCCACTGTCTTTACTGATAACTACAAAAAGTAAGTTGACAGAAATTAGCATATTTAATTAACAAGACTAGCATCCTTCCTGCAGCTGACTTGACCTGATAAGGACAAACAGAGCTGAGGCTGAACATTTCTTCCAGGGATATGGTTTGGAAGCACAGATAAGGTGAATAGCCACAGTCTGCATAGATAAAGTGAATAACAAGTCTCTTCCCCAGGTTAAGGAAGTCCAAAACTAGTGGCTCTGGGTTTAAGGTGAGAGAGGAGTGATTTTAAAGGAGTCTGAGGGGCAACCTCTTCACACAAAGAGTGGTTCATATATGAAATAAGCTGCCTGAGGAAGTGGTAGAGGATGTATAATTACAACAATAAAAAGACTCTTAGATACATGCATAGGAAAGGCTTGGAGGAATATGGACTAGGAGTAGGCAAGTGGAATTAGCTCAGTAAAGTAACCTGTTCGGCAAGGATGAGTCTGCTTCCGTGCTGTAAAATGTTAAAAAATAATTTAAATAAATTGGCCGACTGAGAATTTGATATAAACTCCTTGGTAGGGAGGGAAGACTTATTGCTCCAGTGTTAAGAGTTGGTTATCATTTAGATAATGGAAAATGCATGTCAACCTTTGCAACGCAGGCTCTTATTATAAACTGGTTTGGTTTCTACATAGGGAATTAATTTTCTGCAAGAAATGATCTCAAACCTACGGAAGCACAAATATTATATTTGATCAGTTTGGCTTGAATTTTGGTGTAGTAGTTTTTGAACTATTCCTTCAAGATATTATTTTAATCCTCAATTTTATGTCCTCTCAGTTAACATTGATTTGATGTTTGGTCAATCAGTGCTTTGTGGCAATTCATGACAGTGATCCATATATGAAATGAGCTGCTACCATTATTATGGTAAACACAGCACACCTTCCCAGCAAATGCCAAACATTGTGATGTTATGAATGTAGAAATATTTTTCATCACAAAATCGTTCATTTAGATGGAAGTTCTTTGCAAAATTGACTCACATATATGATGGTTAATTCATCTGTATATAAATAACATTTTTACATCACTCTGCATTTTTTTAATGTTCCTCGTGCATATATGAAGTCGTTAACTGAATGTACAGCACATCCATTCCTTCTCTCCAGAGATGCTGCCTGTCCCGCTGAGTTACTCCAGCCTTTTGTGTCCATCTAATAAATGACGGTCTTCTTTAAAATTGCAAACCTCTCCCTTAACTTCATACTCAAAAGGAAACAATGATAATTGATTGAACCATGAAGCAAAGTGTTCCCTCAGGACTGTTCTTGCAAATGATGTACGCTATCTTTAAAGCCATATGATTGGGATATATGGAACTTCATTATACATAAGTAGGATATTAAGTAGCCCCTGATTACATTAACCCAGCAGTTCTAAAGATTTTAAACCAAATGCTGTGTTTTGGTCCAAGATAAATAAAATCTAAAAGATCGTTACAGGAATTGTCAGTGATGCAGTTAATTTACAAATTCCCCATTTGCTTTTAGAACCTGCACTTAACCCCAAAGGAAACTGAGATGAAAGTGGCCATCTTTCCCATCGGTGTGAATCCTGTATGAAATTAGTCTGCTCAAATTAAACCCAATTCTTGGGAAAGTACAATCAGTACCAGAAAATTATTCACAATTGTCATTTCGCACTGGGGGAAATTAGGTTGGCTGATGCAAGGCGTGAGAGATATAATACTGGTGTAATAGTGATATAGTTTGGAAGAACATTTGAAGCACGCTGGTCTGGAAATTCAAATGTCTGCTTTATTCAGTGCAAATCAATCCGATCCACAATAACTCAGTTCAGTTTCAGTTTAGTTTATTGTCATGTGTACCAAGGTACAGTTAAAAGCTTTTGTTGTGTGCTAGCCAGTCAGCGGAAAGACAATACATGATTACAATCGAGTCATTTACAGTGTATAGATACATGATAAGGGACGATATCGTTTAGTGCAAGGTAAAGTCAAACAAGGATGCTCTGAGGGTCACCAATGAGGTAGATGGTAGTTCAGCACTGCTCTCTAGTTGTGGTAGGATGGTTCAGTTGCCTGCAGCAAAAGATTTCCTGCAGCAGAACCTATTCTGATTTGAATTGCAGCACGACTGAGATTCAACCATGCATTACCGGTTGCAAATCACTCTTGTGCTGTTGCATAAAATGTTATCAATCCCCTTTCATGCAACATTGCCCAGGAAAACAGATCATGCTGTTCCAACATGGACCTGCATTAGCTAATTCTGAAACAGCCATCGTTTCATAGCACTTCTGCCAAAGATCTCTGCTTGAGTGGGATCCCATCCAGTAAAGGAATCCTTATATGGATAAGTCCTATTAAAACAACTACTTACCTTTTCTCCATCCGTCTTCCACCCAGCCCTCATGGGTGTAACACTAACCCCTATTCCAAGATGATGATGTACTGTTCCCCTGTTCTCGCAACAAGACTTTTCCATTCATGTCCTTCGCTTGTGTATAACACCTCTCAAAAACCTCCTGAAATTAAAAAGTAGGCAATGAAAATCATTAACCCAGTGAGTTTTTTGTAATCACTCAATTGTTTGCAATGAGCGATCAACCCTGTGGCTTCTCCCTTTGCTCGCAATTATATGTCAAATGTGGATCTCCGAAACAGTAGTGGAACATGGTGTGCAAGGTGCTTTAGAGCACGAGCAGCCTGATCATTATTAGCTCTGACATTTAGACCTACAATTTTACCTGTCACGCAGTGAGATGCTAAAGGTATGTACAAGAAAATAACTGCAGATGCTGGTACAAATCGAAGGTATTTATTCACAAAATGCTGGAGTAACTCAGCAGGTCAGGCAGCATCTCAGGAGAGAAGGAATGGGCGACGTTTTGGGTCGAGACCCTTCTTACAGCTTGCCAATAATCACATGGGTTGTGGGTCCCACAGGAAAAAAATGGTAGTGCCTTTGACAAGAGGGGAAGGGCTTTCCAGACCTCAGGCCCTGGTCTGGGCTGGGAGAAAGGCAAGATTAGTTGGTGTTTCAATGGTGAAGTGAGACTTGCGCTGAGATCCAAAAGCATTTTTCTATTTGAACAATTGTGTCATAATTAAAAATCAACATGCTTAATTATCTTAATTGGAATTGATGTGTGATGGGTTGTGATACCAGAACCAGGGGTCGTCAAGGTTATGAGGGTCAGTGTGATGGTAAGGGTAGGTTTGGTGAGTGCAAAAAAGTTTAAACAAGGGCTCGCCTTGGTTCAGTTGCCGGCACTGGATCTGGGTTGCACTCCAGAGGCTCTGTTTAATTAACACTGTTGCAGGTGAGCGCAACACAATGAAAAGCTGGATCTAAAAGTAACACCAGAACAGATGCTCCACAGAAGCATCTAATCGAGTTTCCAAAGCATTCGGCAGGGAATTATATTATTCCATGTGCAACTGTAGAAGAAGTTGCATTTTAAACAATAGACAATAGGAGGAGGCCATTCGGCCCTTCGAGCAGCACCGCCATTCAATGTGATCATGGCTGATCATTCTCAATCAGTATCCCGTTCCTGCCTTCTCCCCATACCCCCTGACTCCGCTATCCTTAAAAGCTCTATCTAGCTCTCTCTTGAATGCATTCAGAGAATTGGCCTCCACTGTCTTCTGAGGCAGAGAATTCCACAGTTTAACAACTCTCTGACTGAAAATGTTTTTCCTCATCTCAGTTCTAAATGGCCTACCCCTTATTCTTAAACTATGGCCTCTTGTTCTGGACTCCCCCAACATTGGGAACCTGTTTCCTGCCTCTAACGTGTCCAACCCCTTAATAATCTTATATGTTTCGATAAGATCTCCTCTCATCCTTCTAAATTCCAGTGTGTACAAGTCTAGTCGCTCCAGTCTTTCAACATATGAAAGTCCCGCCATTCCGGGAATTAACCTAGTAAACCTACGGTGCACGCCCTCAATAGCAAGAATATCCTTCCTCAAATTTGGACACCAAAACTGCACACAGTACTCCAGGTGCGGTCTCACTAGGGCCCTGTACAACTGCAGAAGGATCTCTTTGCTCCCATACTCAACTCCTCTTGTTATGAAGGCCAACATTCCATTGGCTTTCTTCACTGCCTGCTGTACCTGCATGCTTCCTTTCAGCGACTGATGCACTAGGACACCCAGATCTCGTTGTACGTCCCCTTTTCCTAACTTGACACTATTCAGATAATACTCTGCCTTCTTATTCTTACCACCAAAGTGGATAACCTCACACTTATCCACATTAAACTGCATCTGCCATGCATCCGCCCACTAACACAACCTGTTCAAGTCACCCTGCAACCTCATAGCATCTTCCTCACAGTTCACACTACCACCCAGCTTTGTATCATCTGCAAATTTGCTAATGGTACTTTTAATCCCTTCATCCAAGTCATTAATGTATATTGTAAATAGCTGCGGTCCCAGCACCGAGCCTTGCGGTACCCCACTAGTTACTGCCTGCCATTCTGAAAGGGACCCATTTCTCCCCACTCTTTGCTTTCTGTCTGTCAACCAATTTTCTATCCATGTCAGTACCCTACCTCCAATACCATGTGCTCTAATTTTGCCCACTAATCTCCTATGTGGAACCTTGTCAAAGGCTTTCTGAAAGTCAAGGTACACCACATCCACCGGCTCTCCCCAGTCAATTTTCCTAGTTACATCCTCAAAGAATTCCAGAAGATTAGTCAAGCATGATTTCCCCTTCGTAAATCCATGCTAACTCGGAACGATCCTGTTACTAATATCCAAATGCTCCGCAATTTCGTCTTTTATAATTGACTCCAGCATCTTCCCCACCACTGATGTCAGACTAACTGGTCTATAATTTCCCGTTTTCTCTCTCCCTCCTTTCTTAAAAAGTGGGACAGCATTAGCTACCCTCCAAATTATTTTCAAGGATTTACAACATATTTCATGCCAAATTTCATCTTGAAAATGTTCCTTTATTAATCTTCAGATGCTTAGATTTGAAAAGCCCTGGGAAGAGTGGATGTAGAGAGGATGTTTCCACCAGTTAGGAGAGTCTACGACTAGAGGACATAGCCTCAGAATTAAAAGACGTTCCTTTAGGAAGGAGATGACAAGGAATTTCTTCAGTCAGAAGATGGCGAATCTGTGGAAATCATTGCCACAGAAGGCTGTGGAGGTCAAATCAATGGATATTTTTAAGGCGGAGATAGATAGATACTTGATTAATATGTGTGTCAGGGGTCATGAGGAGAAGGCAGGAGAATGGGGTTAGGAGGGAAAGATAGATCGGCCATGATTGAATGGTGGAATAGACTTGATGGGCCGAATGGCCTAGTTCTGCTCCTGTCGCTTATGAACTTATGAAAGAACAACATCGTGTCATTAAGATTTTTCAAGTATGTTAAGAGAAAGAGGGTATTGACGGAATGAACAGGGCCCATTGAGCACCAGAGGTGTCTGTGCCAGAGGAGATGGGTGAGCTCCTAAATGAATACTTCTCCTCTGTATTCACGAGGGATAAAAACATTGTAGTCATAAATTTCAGAGAGGGGGAAGGGGATAATAATGCTCAGAAATAGATAGCAGACAGAAAAGTGGATCATTCCCATGCCTGATGAAATGTATCCCAGGCGGCTGTGGAAGGCAAGGGATGGGATTGCTCGTACATGAACAGAGATTATTTGAAACCTTTCCAGCCACAGAGAGGTTGTCAGCTCACTGTAGGCGGACGCTTGTGGTACCTTCATTCAAGAAGTGCAGTGAGGTTAACGTTAATCATAGGGAAGTTATTGCAAGGATTTATGAGGGACAGGTTTAATCTACACCTGGAAAGGCAGCAGTTGGTCAGATATTGTTAACACAGCCTTCTTGGTGAGAACTCCTGTCGAACTAATTTGATTGAATCTTTTGACGAAGTACAGGTTGAACACCCTGTTCCCGGCACCCTCGGTTCCAGAGCCTTTCTGGATTATCCGTTTTTCCGGACCAACAGAGGTCACGTGATAATGAAATTTAATATACAGCCTTGGCCTGCAAATAACACTCCTCCACGTGTCTCTAAAGCAACACGGAGTGGCAGAAACTTAAATATAAGTAATAAAATGTAAACTGGATGTGAATGGAATGAGCTGCAGACCCATCCCCGGCTCCCACCATCTCCTTGGCTGTTTAGAGCAAAGATAATAGTGGAGCAAAATAGACCACCCCGTCGAAATAGCCTATACTGACGGGGTGTAGTACGCAAGGGAGCCATTTTAGTAGGCAAAACCCGCCGTCTGTTATGCCTCTCGCAGTGTAATCAGTGTTTTTGGGGGAACAGTATGTGTGATGATACCATTAAAATGCAGAACATGTCTCATCTATCAATTCACAGATTTTTGTTATTTTTCATTTAAAATGTTCCTGCAAGTTTCTGCCTACTAAAATGGCGCTGTGACATACTACGGTTTTTAGGGTCGAGTGGTCTATCTTGCTCTGCTCTAGTATCTTTGATTTAGAGTCCGGGCTTCCGACCCCACTCCCAACTCGCAGGGTGCAACAGCGAGCCCTTCTACGCCCACAGAAAGGACACAAAGTGCTGGAGTAATTCAGCGGGTCAGGATCTCTGGTGACATCGGGACCCTTCCCCAGACTGATTCAGTCGGCTGAGTAACTTACTCCCGAGGCACCAGTGAGCCCTTCTTCGCCAGTTCACAGGGCTGTTATCGCGGCTCATGTTGTAGCCACTGGCGACATCACTTCCTTCGGGTCGCCGACAAACTCCATCTCCACAAAGTGAGCCACAACAACAGCCGTGTGAACTGGTGAAGAAGGGCTCGCTGCTGCAGGCCAGCGGCGTCGGTGCCTCCTAGTTTTAAAGTGAAACGACACAAAGTTCTGGAGTAACACAGCCGAGGAAAGGTCCATGTTGTCCAGAGATCCTGACCCACTGAATTACTCCAGCACTTTGTGTGCTGTCAGTGGGTGAAGAAGAGCTCGCTGGTGCACCTTGCGTGTCGGGAGTGGAGTCGGAATCCAGGGCTCTAAACGGCCAGGGAGTCCGTGGAAGCCGGGGAAGGGTCGGCAGGTCTGTCCGCTATGTCTGACGTCTAGGGTTGCCAACTGTCCGGTATTAGCCGGACATACCGTATTTTGGGCTAAATTGGTTTGTCCCGTACGGGACCGCCCTTGTCCCGTATTAGGCCCGGATGGCGCTGTAGGCCCAGACACTGTAGGTCCGGACACTGTAGGCCCGGATACTGTAAGCCCGGACACTGTAGGCCCGGACACTGTAGGCCCGGACACTGTAGGCCCGGACACTGTAGGCCCGGACACTGTAGGCCCGGACACTGTAGGCCCGGACACTGTAGCCCGGGGGCCACTGTAGTCCCGGACACTGTAGCCCGGGGGCCGCTGTAGGCCCGGACACTGTGGGCCCGGACACTGTGGGCCCGGACACTGTGGGCCCGGACACTGTGGGCCCGGACACTGTAGCCCGGGGGCCGCTGTAGTCCCGGAGGCCCGGGCACCGCCTAATGAATGACGCATAGCAACCTGCGTCCCGCCCCGGGCGGCCGCTATTGGTGGAGCGGGAGCACGTGACCGCTGGCTGGGTGAGATCACGTTCGGCGTGGGGCAGTAAGCCACCTTGTCCCTTATTTGGGAGTGAGGAAGTTGGCAACCCTACTGACGTCTGTTCAAAGGTTCAACGGTCTTAATTAAGGTGCAGTGAAACTCGAGGGGGTCGTTAAAACAAGGGGTTGCTGTATTGTCTTTGCGAAACAGTTGGAAGGGAAGATTGAGAGCACCCTTGATTCTTTCACGACGGAGGGACTTGACCAGAAAGAGCGCTACCACTCTCAACGCCACCTGTGGTCGCTCAGGGAATTTTGGCCGGGCTAAAGGGATGGACGGTTGCCGGAAAATCGGTGTTCAACCTGTAACAAAATATACAGATGAGGGCAATGTAATGGATGTAGTCTACATGGACATCAGTAGGACTTTGACAAGGTCTGACATGAAAGGCTAATCCAAATGGATAGAGACCATGATCCTTGGCAAATTGGATCCAGTGTTGGCTTGGTAATAGGAGAATAGACCGAACGTGGAGGGTTGTTTGGATGATTGGAAGTCTGTGACTTGTGATGCACCACACAATTCAGTGGTGAGACCCCACTCGTTGTTTTCTGCATTAACAATATTATCAAAGGAGTATGATGAGTAAGTTTGTCGATGATGAAAAAATTGGTGTTGTTGAAATAATAAGGATAGATTTAGGCTTCAGAATGATATCAATCGGTGAATAAATTGGGCAAACACCATTGTATAGAATTTAATCGCAATAAGTGTGAAATGATGCATATTAGGAGGATGAATAAGGGTAAGGCAGGTGCCGTAAATGGTAGTGTCCTCAGAAAGAGCTTGGTGAACAGGTTCATACACCTCTAAAGGTAGTGAAGAAGGTCGGCAGGATTTTTGCTTTCATTAGTGAAAATAAGAACATGGAGGCATGGTGCCACTACCACTTAAAAATACTTCGGCTTGGCCACAGCTGGAGTATTGTGCTCAGTTCTGGTCACCACATTAGACAAGGAATATTGTACTGGAGAGGAGAATTGCCAAGACCTTGCCTGGTAAGGAATGTTGCAATAAGGAAGAGAATCCTGATCGGCTAAATTTGTTTTCTGTGGAGTGGGGGATGCTGAGGTGGGACATGACAGAGGTACACAAAATTATGATGGGAGAGACAGGGTGAAAAATTAGAAACTTTACCCCATCACTGAGTTGTCTAGAATCATGGGGCCTACTTTAAAGTGAGGAGTAAAAGTGTTAGATTCAAATTTAGATTCGGATGAGGTTATTTAGATTTAGATTTAGATTTAGATTTAGAGATACAGTGCGGAAAATAGGCCCTTCGGCCCACCGAGTCCGTGCCGCCCAGCGATCCCCGCACATTAACACTATCCTACACACACTAGGGACAATTTTTACATTTACCCAGTCAATTAACCTACATACCTGTACGCCTTTGGAGTGTGGGAGGAAACCGAAGATCTCGGAGAAAACCCACGCAGGTCACGGGGAGAACGTACAAACTCCGTACAGACGGCGCCCATAGTCAGGATCGAACCTGAGTCTCCGGCACTGCATTCGCTGTAAGGCAGCAACTCTACCGCTGCGCCACCGTGCCGCCCTTTCATCTACACCAAGGTGCAGTGAAATTCTTGATGTGCAAGAGGCTCACAGAGTACACAATGTACATGACAATGATAAAAAACAACAATAAATACAATGACAAATGCAAAACGGCAGAATGGTGCAAAAACTGCCGTGCACACGAAAGCCGTGCAACATGATACTGATGTGCAAGATGGGTCGCGACCCGAAACGTCACCCATTCCTTCTCTCCAGAGATGCTGCCTGACCCGCTGAGTTACTCCAGCATTTTGTGTCTACCTTCGATTTAAACCAGCATCTGCAGTTTTTTTTCCTGCAATAACGGAATTACGGAGAGAAGGAGGAATTAAGGGTATATGGCAGCACCTCCAGAAAGGAGGGTGTGAAACAGTAGATTGGTTCAGGAGTCTGATAAGAGTGGGGAAGAAGCTGTTCTTAAGTCCTGATGTTTGGGCACCTTACTGTTCTTAAATCCAGATGTCTGGGCAAATTACAGATGGTAATGACGATTGAGTGATTAGGATTAGGCACATATGGATGCTATGTTGCAGTGAGCATTGGCTGCATAGAAGACCAAGCCACTTCCTTTGCCAGGAACACCTAAATGATGTTTTAACATGCTCAGGACCACGTGTGCTACACAGTTGCAAAAGGGGCATTGCTCATTGGAATTAAACTCCTTGCACCGATCAAACTTTAGTAATCCTGCAACTCTTCATGGAAGGGGAAGAAGTTGAAGGGATGGGGGACTTTTGAGTTGAGGTTGTGCACATCATTTTTTTTGTACAATCACATGAGGCCCTTTCACACTTTTTGCAGAATGGAACTCCTGCCTCCTCACATTTCAAAAGATTGTGTAGCCTTGAGTAATCTCAAATTTCCTTACAACATTGAAGAAGGCCACTCAGTATGCCAGTTTTCAGATATGCCAGTTTTCAGAGCAATCCCATCATTTCAATTCCCACTTATTATTTCCTGTAATCTTTTCTCTTACAGGGGTGCATTAAACCACCCTTTTTGATGTTCCTACCTCTCACACACATAGAGTCATAGAGTCAAACAGCATCTAAACAAGCCTTCGGTCCAACTCAACTGAGCAAGATGCTCCATCTATGTGCCATATGCATGTTTGGCCCACATCCCTCTAAACCATTTCCAGGGATGTAACTGTCCATTTTTTTGTTTAAATGGTGTTATTATACCTGCCTCAACTACTTCCTCTGGCAGTTTGTTTCATATATCCACCACCCTCTGTATGAAAAGGTCATCCACAGGTTCGTACTAAATCTTTCCCCTATCATCTTAAACCTATCCCCTCTAGTTCCTGATTCTTGTACCGTAGGTAAAAGACTGTGCATTCAGCCCATCCATTCCCCTCATGATGTTATACGCCTCTATAAGATCAGCCTCCTATGTTCCAAACAACAAAGTCCTGGCTTGCCCAACCTCTCTTTATAGATCAGGCCTTTGAGACCTTCATCATCATCACGGTGGCGCAGCGGTAGAGTTGCTGCCTTACAGCGAATGCAGCGCCGGAGACTCAGGTTCGATCCTGACTACGGGCGCCGTCTGTACGGAGTTTGTACGTTCTCCCCTTGCCTGCGTGGGTTTTCTCTGAGATCTTCGGTTTCCTCCCACACTCCAAAGACGTACAGGTATGTAAGTTAATTGGCTGGGCAAATGTAAAAATTGTCCCTAGTGGGTGTAGGATAGTGTTATTGTGCAGGGATCGCTGGGCGGCGCGGACCCGGTGGGCCGAAGGGCCTGTTTCAGCGCTGTATCTCTAAATAAAATAAATCTTCTGTGCACTCTTTCCAGCTTAATGACATCTTTCCTATGTCACTTGGAGTGGCCAATTTATCCAGCAACCTAGGAAGTGTAGCCCCCATGACAAACCCACGCAGTCACAGAGAAACCTATAACATCCATGAAAAAAGAAGCAGGGGTTAGATTGGAACTCGAGTTGTTGTAGTGTGTAGGGTAGTGTTAATGTGCGGGGATCGCTGGTCAGTGCACACACAGTGGGCCGAAGGGCCTGTTTCCGCATAGTAGCTCTAAACTAAACTAAAAACTGAAGTTAAATGTAGATGAATGTAATCATAAAAGCATTATTATACATTTCTAAACAAGTATAATAGGAAAAGATTTCACAATCTATCACAGATTATTGTTTATATGTAATTAAAGGTAGCAGTTTTTCATTCATTCTAATCTGCAGAATGAGAAAATACCACCGACAAGGAATGTTGTTGCAATTTGCCAAGGCCTGTTTGACAACACCTCCCAAATCCAACTCGTTGAATGCCCCAAAGCATTAACAACAGAAGATAAATGAGAATAGCACCTAAGGAAGTTCCCCTCCAGGTTATACAACATTATGCCTTAGAAATACTGTAGATTACTCATTTATCCTAGTCAATTGGTCAAAATCCTGAACCACCTACCTTACAGCATTGTGAAGGTCCTTGCATGCCATGGGCTGAATCAGTTGAAGAAGGTGGCCATCAGGTGACCTTTCGAAGGGCATTTAGAGGTGAGCAATATATGCTGAGTATTCGTGAAGTGCTCACTTTCTATCAAAGATAATAGAGCAGAGCAAGATAGACCACTCGACCCTAAAAACCGTAGTATGTCATGGCGCCATTTTAGTAGGCAGAAACTTGCAGAAACATTTTAAAAGAAAAATAACAAAAATCTGTGAATTGATAGATGATATATATTCTGCATTTTAATGGTATCATCACACATACTGTTCCCCCACAACACTGATTACACTGCGAGAGGCATAGCGAACGGCGGGTTTTGCCTACTAAAATGGCGGCCGTTCCGCTCCTTTGCGTACTACACTTCAGTGTAGGTGATTTCGACGGAGTGGTCCATCTTGTTCCTCTAGTATCTTTGCTTTCTGTCAAACACTCTTGGACGTTAATATGCAGATATCAGAAGAAACTTCCTTGAAGATCCTGGTGCCAAAAATACATAACCGTCTGGACCATTAGTGCACATGGTATTGGGGGTAGGGTACTGACATGGATAGAAAATTGGTTGACAGACAGAAAGCAAAGAGTGGGGATAAATGGGTCCCTTTCGGAATGGCAGGCAGTGACCAGTGGGGTACCGCAAGGCTCGGTGCTGGGACCCCAGCTATTTACGATATATATTAATGACTTAGACGAAGGGATTAAAAGTACCATTAGCAAATTTGCAGATGATACTAAGCTGGGGGGTAGTGTGAATTGTGAGGAAGATGCAATAAGGCTGCAGGGTGACTTGGACAGGTTGTGTGAGTGGGCGGATACATGGCAGATGCAGTTTAATGTAGATAAGTGTGAGGTTATTCACTTTGGAAGTAATAGAAAGGCAGATTATTATCTGAATGGTGTCAAGTTAGGAGGAGGGGGAGTTCAACGAGATCTGGGTGTCCTAGTGCATCAGTCAATGAAAGGAAGCATGCAGGTACAGCAGGCAGTGAAGAAAGCCAATGGAATGTTGGCCTTCGTAACAAGAGGAGTTGAGTATAGGAGCAAAGAGGTCCTTCTACAGTTGTACCGGGCCCTGGTGAGACCGCACCTGGAGTACTGTGTGCAGTTTTGGTCTCCAAATTTGAGGAAGGATATTCTTGCTATGGAGGGCGTGCAGCGTAGGTTCACTAGGTTAATTCCCGGAATGGCGGGACTGTCATATGTTGAAAGGCTGGAGCGATTGGGCTTGTATACACTGGAATTTAGAAGGATGAGGGGGGATCTTATTGAAACATATAAGATAATTAGGGGATTGGACACATTAGAGGCAGGAAACATGTTCCCAATGTTGGGGGAGTCCAGAACAAGGGGCCACAGTTTAAGAATAAGGGGTAGGCCATTTAGAACGGAGATGAGGAAGAACTTTTTCAGTCAGAGAGTGGTGAAGATGTGGAATTCTCTGCCTCAGAAGGCAGTGGAGGCCAGTTCGTTGGATGCTTTCAAGAGAGAGCTGGATAGCGCTCTTAAGGATAGCGGAGTGAGGGGGTATGGGGAGAAGGCAGGAACGGGGTACTGATTGAGAGTGATCAGCCATGATCACATTGAATGGCGGTGCTGGCTCGAAGGGCTGAATGGCCTACTCCTGCACCTATTGTCTATTGTCTATTGTCTATTGTCTATTTGCAACGACTCATAGAAACATAGAAATCAGGTGCAGGAGTAGGCCATTCGGCCCTTCGAGCCAGCACCGCCATTCAATAAATAACCTGCTCCTGCTCCTAATTTGTGTGTGAAATGCAGCATGGAGTTTCTCGGTAAATGGCAACAGTGTCCTTCTGATAGCCTGACCAGTATTTACGCCTCAACCAACATCACTGAAAGGTATTAAGAAATAAAGATAGAAGATACTGGAAACAATCAACAGGTCAGGCAGCAGCTGTTGAAAGAAAGGTGGCGCAGCGGTAGAGTTGCTGCCTCACAGCGCCAGAGATCGGGCTTCGATCTTGACTATGGGTGCCATCAGTACGGAGTTTGACGATCCCCTCGTCACCTACATGGGTTTTCCCCAGGAGCTCCGGTTTCCTCCCACACTCCAAAGACGTACAGGTTCCTAGGATAATTGGCTTGGTAAAATTGTAAATTGTCCCTCGTGTGTGTAGGATAGTGTTCGGGGATCACCGGTCGGCATGGACTCGGTGGGCCAAAGGGTCTGTTTCCGCACTGTATCTCTAAACGAAACTGTACTAAACTATAAACAGAATTAATGCTCCCAGTCGGAGACTATCATCGGAACACAACAGCTCTGATGAAGAGTGCATGAATTGAAATGCTATCGCTGCTTCTCTTTCCACAAATACTTCCGGACCAGCATTTTCTGTTTTTATCTCATATTTCCAACATTATAAATATTTCTTATTTTCATTTGAATGGGATTATCCAATCGGTTGTTTCATTGGTATTTTCTGCCGTTTGCAGCTGCCATATTTATTCTCAGCAAGTTGCTGGACGTAAATATCACCATTAATCTATCCTGGTCCAATCATATTGATGCTATGGCATAGAGAGCACACCAATTCATCTACTCCCTCAGGAGACAAAGAAAATTTGGAGAAATTTTGACCCGTCTGAAGAAGGGTCTCGACCCGAAACAACACCCAATCCTTCTCTCCAAATGCTGCCTGCCCCGCTGAGTTACTTCAGCATTTTGTCGTGACGAAATGCTACATTCCATCACTGTATGATGAAGTGTAGCATTCTATCTTCATGCCTGCAATGACTTTTACCAACTTTGTGGAAAGCATCCCATCAGGATGCATCACAACATGGTTTGTAAAAGCTCTGCCCCACACCACAAACATCACAGAGTTGTGTGGATGAAGCCCAGTCCATTGCACAAACTAGCCTTCTCCCGAATCGACTGCATGTACACGTCACATTGCCTTCTAAAAGCAGCCAACATAATCAAAATAAGGAAAAACTTTTTCAGTCAGAGAGTTGTAAATCTGTGGAATTCTCTGCCTCAGAAGGCAGTGGAATCCAATTCTCTGAATGCATTCAAGAGAGAGCTAGATGGAACAGTTAAGGATAGCGGAGTCAGGGGGTATGGGGAGAAGGCAGGAACGGTACTGATTGAGAATGATCAGCCATGATCACATTGAATGGTGGTGCTGGCTCGAAGGGCCGAATGGCCTACTCCTGCGCCTATTGTCTATTGTCTATAATACACTCCACACATTCACTCTTCTCCCCTCTCCCATCAGACAGAAGATACAAAAGAACACATCAGATTCAGAAGTGGCTCCTCCATTGCCACTATTATAAGACTACTGAATGGACCTCTCGTATGCTGGAACTGTGACCCTAATCTCTCAGCCTTCCTCATGGTGGCCCTTGTACCTTCTCTGGAGCCACAGTGCACGCAACACAACAGCACTGTTATTGTGGCACTACATCTGGTTATTTTTCTCTTTGCACTACCTTTTGTACTCATGTATGGACTGATCGTACTCATATACGCTGTGAATTTACTGGATAAAATGCAAGACAACGTTTTTCACTGTATGTCAGTATGCGTGACATTACTAAATCAATATCAATACCAATCCCAATGACTCAGTAGGTAGACACAAAATGCTGGAGTAACTCAGCGGGTCAGGCAGCATCTCAGGAGAGAAGGAATGGGTGACGTTTCGGGTCGAGACCCTTCTTCAGACTTAGTTATGGCTTAAAGCACCAAATTGCCCTTTTGCATGCTTTGATATTCCAGATCTTTTAAAGTCATTTGTCATGATCAATTGTGTCATCCTTCTCTGATGCCCCTCTTTTATCAAGCTCTATAGAACTGTGGTGACCTAGTTCCATTCCTTCTAATACCAACACATTTTCTGCAATGGTTTCTCTCCCAGTCCTGGACTATTTTTCCAGATTCCTCCAGGGATCTAACCTGTATTTATTGATTTATTTTATAATGCTGTTTGAGGCAGTGTGTTATCTCCCATGTGTGTGCTGCTTCTGAATCTTTTCTCTCTGGTATTTATCTCAACCTGTAAACGTTCCTGTGCTTTTATTTTTGGATTTAGAGATACAGCGCAGAAACAGGCCTTTCGGCCCACCGGGTCCGCGCTGCCCAGCGATCCCCGCACACTAACACTATCCTACACCCACTAGGGACAATTTTTACATTTGCCCAGCTAATTAACCTACAAACCTGCACGTCTTTGGAGTGTGGGAGGAAACCGAAGATCTCGGAGAAAACCCACGCAGGTCACGGGGAAGAATGTACAAACTCCGTACAGTACAGCACCCGTAGTCAGGATCGAACCTGAGTCTCCGGCGCTGCATTCGCTGTAAAGCAGCAACTCTACCGCTGCGCCACCGTGCCGCCCGTGCTGTCAGACTTCTTTTCCTGCATCAGGTCATGCAGTGCATTCAGGCCCCTTCACCTTTTCCACATTTTGTTACTTTACAGCCTATTTAAAAATGGATTAAATTCTTTTTTTTTTAATCATCAATCCACACACAATACCCCAGAATTAAGAAGTGAAAACAGGTGTTTAGAAATTTTTGCAAAGTAATTAAAAAGAAATAACTGAAATATCACATTTACATAAGCATTCAGACCCTTTGCTCTGACACTCAAAATTGAGCTTAGGTTCATCCTGTTTCCATTGATAAGTGGGACAGGGGTTTAAGGCAGTGACTTTTCTAGAATTGATCACTGCCAGTTCTATGGTGCCACCAACCTCAACTCTGAGTTAATAAATCATATGTCCTTCATTCTTCCAGGGTCTTGTCTTATTCAGAACCACCTTATTGGCTTCCCATTCATCCCTCTCCATGAATTCTACCTTATGATGTTTCTAGCCTGAGTAGTGGAAGATCATCCAACGGTCTCCGTACTTTTAAGAATTGGTATTATTGTGGTTTATTATCGTCAAGTGTACTGAGCTGCAGTGAAAAACATGCTCCCAAACAAATCACACCAGACATTAGTACTGCTAGAAAATAACTGCAGATGCTGGTACAAATGGAAGGTATTTATTTCACAAAATGCTGGAGTAACTCAGCAGGTCAGGCAGCATCTCAGGAGAGAAGGAATGGGTGACGTTTCGGGTCACCCATTCCTTCTCTCCTGAGATGCTGCCTGACCAAACATTAGTACTATCAAACCATTTGTGAGTGCATTGGGTATTGCAAAAGAGAAAGGAAACAAAGTGCAGAATATAGTGTTACAGCGTAGCAGATGAGATGTCCACTCGTGAGCCTGAGAACAGTGAGGAACAACCTGTTCCTGAATCTGGCGCTATATGCTTTCACACTTTTCAATCTTCTCCCAAATGGGGGGATGGGAATAGGGAAATGGCCCTTGATTACATTGGCTGCTTTACCAAGACAGTTTGAAGTGTAGATGGAGATGGGAGGGAGGGTAGGCTGATATGCACAATAGACTCATCTATTGCATCGAACTTCATCGAACTGTTTGCAATGTCCTGCAGCCTTGTTCAGAGCTGTTGCCCAACCAATAGACAATAGACAATAGGTGCAGGAGGAGGCCATGCGGCCCTTCGAGCCATTCAATGTGATCATGGCTGATCATTCTCAATCAGTACCCCGTTCCTGCCTTCTCCCCATACCCCCTGACTCCGCTCTCCTTAAGAGCTCTATCTAGCTCTCTCTTGAATGCATTCAGAGAATTGGCCTCCACTGCCTTCTGAGGCAGAGAATTCCACAGATTCACAACTCTCTGACTGAAAAGGTTTTTCCTCATCTCAGTTCTAAATGGCCTACCCCTTATTCTTAAACTGTGGCCCCTTGTTCTGGACTCCCCCAACATTGGGAACATGTTTCCTGCCTCTAACGTGTCCAACCCCTTAATAATCTTATACGTTTCGATAAGATCTCCTCTCATCCTCCTAAATTCCAGTGTATACAAGCCTAGTCGCTCCAGTCTTTCAACATATGATAGTCCCGCCATTCCGGGAATTAACCTAGTAAACCAAGTTGTGATGTAGCCCAATATTGTGCATCTGTAGAATTGTCATCATACACCTTTCCCTTCTTCCAGCACCATCTGTAATATGCCTTTAAACATTTGTCTCTTTTAAAATGCTGCAAATACCAAAATTATAGCTATCAGATTATATGTGTGCCAGAACCACATTATTCCCAAAAGCCATTATGTCCAACCCAAGTCGAATCTTTAACAATTCTTTAATCACTAAATAGATTAGAGTCATTGTTCAGCAAGCATCCTTGGGTAATTAACATAATATTGACACCATAAATGGTGAACAATAGATAATGGCCTTCACACTTGAACCCATAAAATGAATTAAAAATATTAAGCTATATTTTAGTTATAAACCTCAACGTGTGCATGTATTTATTAAACTATTATTTTATGGCTAGCAAAATGAATAATTCTGAAAATGATATACCAGTCTCCATTAATTTCACAAAATTTCAAACATCTATAGACTAAAACTCTCGTTTGTTTGTTTGTTTGTTCCTGAACTACAGCCAAAACGGCACACGATAGCATGACAATTTTAGGCAGGCCTTGCTCACCGTTGTCCCTTTGGTGCTAATGGAAGAAGTTTCATTGAAATCAATGTTATATTTTTAAAGTGATTCACATTTTAATGTTTAAATCTATCTCCCTGGGAGGGAGGGGGGAGGGAAGACGGGGGGAGGAGGGAGGATAAGGGGGGTGTTGATGGGGGTGGAGTGGGGTGGGAGGGGAAGAGGGGAGGGGGAGGGGAGGAGGGGGTTGGTGGGAGGGGGGAGGTGGAGGGGAAGGGGAGGGGTAGGGAGGGGGGGAGGGAGGGGGTGGAGAGAGGGGGGGAGGGGGGAAGGGAGTGAGGTTGGGAGGAGAGGGTGCTGCACCAATGCAGGAGAGGTTTGGGCCCAACGGGTCCACTTGGTCTAGTAAGTGAATATGTTGAATAAGTGAAGAAAGCCCAGCCCCTATAAACCTACACAGGCCTTTTTTGTTCAGTCAAATTGTTACATAATCAGAAATACTTTGTCTAATTTTAAGCATAATTTATAATGTAGCTGCAACATAGCAGTATAATTAAGTACAGTAAATCCTCATTTAAACAGACCACTTTATAACAGATTTTGGATATAGTGGAGGGACCTGCTGATGCCATCCCGGGCTCCCACCATCTTCCCGGACGCTTACAGCCCGTCCTCCAACACCACTCCCGACTCGCAAGGTGCACCAGCGACCCTTCTTCACCCACCGTACGGTGGGTGCGGCTGTTGTTGTGGCTCACGTTGTAGCCCCTGGGGACAGCACTTTCTTCAGGGCGCCGCCACCGACAGGACGCCCTTGGTCACCGTGGGGCTCCCTCCCCTCTCACCACCTGCCGCTTCTCCCTGTTGACCGTCGCTTTGTTCACCCGCCGCACCTCCGCCACCTCCTTCCCCCGACGCTCCGTTCACTCAGCCTCTCCCCCCCACTGACACCACCGCTTCATCCTCCATCTTCCCCAGACTCACCAACAAATTCTGCCTCGGAACATGTCAGCGACTGTGAGCTAGAAGGAGGAGGAGGTGGCGGTGGTAGGGAAACAGACAAAGCAACAGCCGACAGAGCGAGACGACAGTCGGTGAGAGGGGAGGGAGCCCCATGGTGACCGAGAGCATCCTGTCATTGGTAGCGGCCTGAAGAAAGAGCTGGGGGCCAGGGGATACAACGTGAGCCACAGCAACAGAGGCATCAACTGGACCATGGGGCAGCTAGTGAAGAAGGGATCGTTGATGCAGACCAGCGGCATTGGGACCTAGTTTTAATGTGAAACTAGACAAAGTGCTGGAGTAACTCACAGATTGAATCAGTCTGAAGAAGGGTCCTGACATCTCACCTATCCATGTTCTCCAGAGATGCTATCTGAGCTGCTGAGTGCCTCCAGCACATTGTGTTCTTTTGTGTATTAGCCATCATCTGCAGTTCTTTGTTTCAACTACATATAATGATAATACCTTATATTACGGCCAGCTCTCGTCTTTCTTATCAAGCTCTAAAGCTGCCGTTGACGTAGGATAGTTGGAGCGATATTTTGTTATATGCATACAATCAACAACAGGGATCTCCACGACGTTTGAATTAGTTAGTCATTTATTTGAAGTTGCAATATGACATATTGGCATATCTCTTGTCATCAACTTGTTATTGATTAGCTTGGTAAAAATCTAATGTCCTACCGTACCCTACGTGACTTATACGATCTGCCAGATCTGAATCTCCAGCAGAAATTTCTTCCTGGTCTTCTATCATTAGGCATTTATTCACAAAATGCTGGAGTAACTCAGCAGGTCAGGCAGCATCTTAGGAGAGAAGGAATGGGTGACGTTTCGGGTTGAGACCCTTCTTCAGACTGATGTCAGGGGGGCGGGACAAAGGAAGGATATAGGTGGAGACAGGAAGTTAGAGGGAGAACTGGGAAGGGGAGGGGGGGAAGAGAGGGACAGGGGAACTATCTAAAGTTGGAGAGTCAATGTTCATACCACTGGGCTGCAAGCTGCCCAAGCGAAATATGAGGTGCTGTTCCTCCAATTTCCAGTGGGCCTCACTATGGCACTGGAGGAGGCCCATGACAGAAAGGTGAGACTGGGAGTGGGAGGGGGAGTTGAAGTGCTCAGCCACCGGGAGATCAGGTTGGTTAAGGCGGACTGAGCGAAGGTGTTGAGCGAAACAATCGCCGAGCCTGCGTTTGGTTTCGCCGGTGTAAAGAAGTTGACATCTAGAGCAGCGGATACAATAGATGAGGTTGGAGGAGGTGCAGGTGAACCTCTGTCTCACCTGGAAAGACTGTTTGGGTCCTTGGATGGAGTTGAGGGGGGAGGTAAAGGGACAGGTGTTGCATCTCCTTCGGTTGCTGGGGAAAGTGCCCGGGGATGGGGTGGTTTGGGTAGGAAGGGACGAGTGGACCAGGTAGTTATGGAGGGAACGGTCTCTGTGGAACGCAGAAAGGGGAGGGGATGGGAAGATGCCCTTTAGCCAACTTATATCGGCAGTTTCTTCTGGCTGAACTTCTATCAGCTGCTTCTTCGCGTGAACTGAAGAAATACGTCGTAGCTGGAGGCTCTCTGTCTCCGCCAAGCCCGTACGTAAGCATAGTATTAACCTCTTCTTAGTGTCCACAAATACAGCAGGATACAAAGTAATATAATAATATACCAAAATAACTAATAAACGCAAAATGGCTCCTACACCTTACTCGGTTATTGCAGCCAATCGGCAGTAACGGACACCATTCCCCCTCAGGGTTCGTTATAACGAGGGTTTACGGTGGTTGTGTAAATCCATAAAAAGACAAGGTCAAATCCAAACATTCAACCTCATTCTGGCACCAAAATCAATGAGTCCAATTCTGCTTCCATCTGTAATTTGGGATCTTAATATAAACATGCTTGAGAATAAGGAGCAGTAATATACTGTGTGATTTCCTGAATGTTGCTTATTCATTTGGGAAAGTTGTGGCTGCACTTTTACCTCAATTCTGCTTCCTTCCCAATTCAATTATCCTTTGATTCCTTATACCCCCCCCCCCCCCCCCCCCCAAAAAAAAAAATATATTTATCGTTATTTTGAGCTGTTCACAGACTAAGCTTCTACAACTCCCTGGAGTAGACAATTGAAATAAACTCAGTCCAAGTGACAAATTCATTCAGTGTTTGTTTCATCAATTGGCTTTGAGGCATCTGCCATTGTTTCTTCAAACACACTGCCTGGTTAACTGAAGGCTCCTGTCAGAGAGTGTGCTTTGCCCATATATATATATATTCATAATCAATTATTTACTCTTTGAACTGACTCGTGGACAAAGTCTTGGAATGTGACCTCAAAGAAGCAATAAAAATGACAAAATATCATCTCTTAAATTTTCCATTTGATGTAGCCAATCTTTGTCTATGATTATTTAATCATAAAGTAATCTTAGTCTGAAGCAGCATACCTGCTCCCTCACCATGAGCATCAACATGGGAGATCCTTTTCATTGCACAAACTTATTTACTTAGAATTTATCTTTTGGTGTTTGCATGAGAGAAAGGACATGTTCAAGGAGAAGAGAGAACAATATGCCACAGGAACTGACCACGATGTCTTTGCTGACCATAATGTTAAATTAAACTAATCCTTTCTGCCTATGCATGGTCCATTTCCCTCCATCCCTGCATAATCATGTGCCTGTCCAAAAGCCCCTTGATAGCCACTGTCGTTTCTGTTTCCACCACTACCCCTGGCAGCACATTCCATGCAGCCACCATTACATGTGCAAACAGAAACTGGCCCTGCGCATTGCCTTCATCCAACTTGCTATGGCAATTCAAGGCCTCTTTTGGTTCTCCTAATTCCCTGCTCAAGATCTTTCCTGCTTTCGTTACATTCCTCAGCAGCCCTGTCTGAATTCATCTTCCTAAACACTAAAATAAACTAAACTAAAGCTATATGTGCTTCCTTCTTCTTTTTCACGAAATTCACAACCAGTCTTGTCGTCCAAGGTTTACATACCTTGCCACAGTCGTCCCTCCATCTAACTGGAACATGCCAATCCTGAACTCTGATCAACTGGTCTTTAAACAACTCCCACATGTCAAAAATACATTTTAAATGATTGCACATGGATGGTAATTGGCTGCAGTTTGCCATTTATGCAAGCTACATACATATCTCGAGAATCCTATATTTCAAAGTATTTGTATATAATTTGATTAAGGATTTATTCATGATAGTTTAACCAAGAATCGGGTTTGGTTCCTTGAGTCTCATTGACAACCAGTAAGTTCCATATCTTTTGAAAGAGTTGAGTCATATTGGTTGATATCTGTGTTTATATCCATGTAATGCAGAGTTTGTAACAATGCACCCTTTAAGGAGAAACAACATTTCTAATATACAAGAGACATAGATTAGTCTAAATGAAAGCAGACCATGACATACAGTAATTCAGTCTTTATTTTCTTCAAACAAACTTTGCTGTATGTCCACACATGCTTTCAATTTAGAATCCCTGATTGCCTAAAGCAATGCTCTTACTTTTGAGAGTATTCTGATGGTTTTTAGCTAACTGTCAGGAGATAACAAGGAAAGAATTGACATGGGTGGCGCTGATTGACGTTTCTTTGCCAAATGTTTTTGGAAAATGTGATCATTATCTATCTCTGATAGTCATGTAACAACATGTTTTCAGACCATTTAGTTAAAACATACAATTGGCACCAGATTTCCTAGATGTTTTATAGATCTAATATCAATGAATCCAGCCTGGTGACAGGAACCATTCAGAGCTATTTTGAACTCTTTATAATAATCTGTACCACATTCTTATCGACCTTCCATTCCTTTTATTTGAATTTCCCATTCATATTTGTCTGTCTATTTAAATGCCTTTACAATGGTCCTGAGTCTCACATTGTCAATTATTCCAAGTTAATCTTGTGACACTCTGTGGAAATTATATTCCATCATGAGATCATCATAATCACATAATGCTATTGACTAATCACCACTCTATTAATCTTCTACTCTAAGCCTTTTACCTATCCTGCTCAGCTCTATTCTGTACAAACTTTCCATTAATTCTCTTGCTCTGCTGCCCTATCTTTGCTTTCCATAGACAGAAAATGCTGAAGTAACTCAGCGGGACAGGCAGAGTCTCTGGATACAAGGAACGGGTGACGTTTCGGGTCGAGTCATTTTGCGTCTATCTTTGACGCAAACCAGCATCTGCAGTTCTTTCCTACACACTTCCCTTTGCTTTGCATGCCCACTTTTAGTGTTCTGATTCTGATTCCTACTTTGTGCACTCTTCTGAGGCCTCTGATTTTGTCGGTTCTGCTGCGGCTAATGAGGCCACAGTGGTATCTGCAGAATCTTCCACAGATGGGGCAGGAAGCGGTGGGAGGTTTATGAGGTGCTGCAAATGCACGGTATCATTGTGTCCCCGATTCACAGCATCCTCAGAGTTCCTAATGCCATCCACACCGCTCCTTCCTCATTTTGAGCAGTCATGGCCCAAAGGTTCACAGACGTCAGTGGAGATGGTACACAACTTTGAGGAAGCTTTGAGCGTTACCGTTGAATCTTTCCTTCTGCCCATCTGACAGAACTGACAGCAGAATGTCTATTTTTGGAGCCTGCTGCCAGGCATATGATCAACATGGCAAGTCCCATGTACGCAATTGAGCATCCTCAATGCTGGGGATGTTGGCTTGAGAGAGTATGCGATATTGGTTTTCTTATACTCCCAGGGAATTTTGTAGGATTTTTTGGATACTGCATTTGGTGTTGCACACTTACCCATAATCCAAATCCCATTTATGGACTCTTTCGGCAGATCATATCCCTCCTCCTAGATCCAACTTTCCTCTTCTAATTACATCTACAGATCAGGTGAAATCATAGAAAGCAAAGAAACAAAGCATTCCTAGCTTTCCCAGCATTCCTAGCTTCCAAGATGGCGCCAAACCCAGGCGACTATTTGAGTGCAAGCCACGGAAGCAGATCTACAAACACATATTACAATCGTTCCACACTCTTAAATCTCTACTCCTACATCAACATTTCTTACTTTAACTAAGATCAAGGCCAGAGGCATAATTAAGGACGAGTCGCACCCTGGCCACTCCCTCTTCTTCTCTCTCCCATCGGGCAAAAGGTTTTGAAGTGTGAAAACGCACACCTCCAGATTCAGGGACAGTTTCTTCCCAGCTGTTATCAGGCAGCTGAATCATCCTACCACAGACCAGCGAGCAGTGCTGAACTACTATCTACCTCTTTGGTGACCCTCGGACTTTCCTTGATCGGGCTTTGCTGGCTTTACCTTGCACTAAACGATATTCCCTTATCATGTTTCTGCACACAGTAAATGGCTCAATTGTAATCATGTATTGTCTTTCTGCTGACTGCATAGTACGCAACAAAAGCTTTTCACAGTACACGTGACAATAAACTAAGCTGAAACTGAAACAATAGGATACTAATTCACAGATAGCAAGAGATAATCTATCTTTATGTTTGTTCCTGAGTGATGCCGAAGAGGTATTTTACATGATGAGTGCATAGAGTTCTTCCAAATACTCAGCTGTTCTCTGTTTAATATCACATTCGTTGTCTGGGTGTCTCAAACAGAGGAAGTTACCCATGCATTTTACACAATAAAATTGGCAGGTGTCTAAGGACCATTAAAAAGAACAAATCTGTTTCATCTGGTATAATTGGGGGTTGCCCGGAGGAATACATGCACAAATTTCAAGGTCATTAATATCAATTTAATTTAGCAGGAAATGATAAACTGTCTTGTTAATTTCTGCTGCAGTATGTTAATGTGAAAAGAGCTGTTGTGATGGAAACTGCACTTGCAAACCTTCATGCACACAGTTCCCTCTCCCACATCTTTACATTGCATGTCCTAAAGGGACTGTCATATGAGGAAAGACTGGGCTTGTATTCACTGGAGTTTAGAAGGATGAGAGGGGATCTTACAGAGACATATATAGTTATAAAAGGACTGGACAAGCTAGATGCAGGAAATAATGTTCCCAATGTTGGGGGAGTCCAGAACCAGGGGCCACAGTCTAAGGATAAAGGGGAGGCCATTTAAAACTGAGATGAGAAAAAACCTTTTCACCCAGAGAGTTGTGAATTTGTGGAATTCTCTGCCACAGAAGGCAGTGGAGGCCGATTCACTGGATGAATTTAAAAGAGAGTTAGATAGAGCTCTAGGGGCTAGTGGAATCAAGGGATATGGGGAGAAGGCAGGCACGGGTTACTGATTGTGGATGATCAGTCATGATCACAATGAATGGCGATGCTGGCTCGAAGGGCCTAAAGGCCTCCTCCTGCACCTATTTTCTGTGTTTTTATGTAAACATGAGGCTCAATTTGCTAAACGTGCAAAATATAAAGTTTTGAATTTTGGTATTTAGTTATAAGTGAATGTTCAGAGTGAAGGATTTACTTAATCCCAATAATTATATTTTCTCCTTTACATTAACAGAAGTTGGTTGTGTCAATACAATTTTGGCAATCTTCTGACAAAATGTGAAGACTGTTAATAAGAAATCTCCAGCCAAGCAAACGCCTGTAAATACTGGCTTGGCATCAGACCTCGGTTGCTGCAAAGCCATGGTTCTCAGCGAGGGCTTATCGGCCGACTCTCAAACACACTGGTTCTGAAAATGCTCAGGATGCACCCCATTGTTTATGCTGGAATACTGGCAGTGGTCAGAAGTGGTGGTGTTATTGTGGCTGGAGGTCGGCAACTAGTGGTGTTCTGCAGGGGATCAGTGCTGGGGCTCTGTTGTTTTGTGATGTCTATGTTAACGTACACAAAAATGCAGACGAGTTGGTTGGTGGGTTTTCAGCCGATGCAAGTACATGGCTGAGTTGCAGACAGTGGAACAGGGTCATCAAAAGATACAGCAGGAGAGAGATCAGTTACAGATACAGGTGGGAAAATGGAAGGTGGAGTTTAATCTGGGCAAGGTGGCGCAGCGGTAGAGTTAGACAATAGACAATAGACAATAGACAATAGGTGCAGGTGTAGGCCATTCAGCCCTTCGAGCCAGCACCGCCATTCAATGCGATCATGGCTGATCACTCTCAATCAGTACCCCGTTCCTGCCTTCTCCCCATACCCCCTCACTCCGCTATCCTTAAGAGCTCTATCCAGCTCTCTCTTGAAAGCATCCAACGAACTGGCCTCCACTGCCTTCTGAGGCAGAGAATTCCACACCTTCACCACTCTCTGACTGAAAAAGTTCTTCCTCATCTCCGTTCTAAATGGCCTACCCCTTATTCTTAAACTGTGGCCCCTTGTTCTGGACTCCCCCAACATTGGGAACATGTTTCCTGCCTCTAATGTGTCCAATCCCCTAATTATCTTATATGTTTCAATAAGATCCCCCCTCATCCTTCTAAATTCCAGTGTATACAAGCCCAATCGCTCCAGCCTTTCAACATAAGACAGTCCCGCCATTCCGGGAATTAACCTAGTGAACCTACGCTGCACGCCCTCCATAGCAAGAATATCCTTCCTCAAATTTGGAGACCAAAACTGCACACAGTACTCCAGGTGCGGTCTCACCAGGGCCCGGTACAACTGTAGAAGGACCTCTTTGCTCCTATAAGTTGCTCGCTGTAAGTTGCTGCCTTACAGCGAATGCAGCGCCGGAGACTCAGGTTCGATCCCGACTACGGGTGCCGTCTGTACGGAGTTTGTACGTTCTCCCCGTGACCTGCGTGGGTTTTCTCCGAGATCTTCGGTTTCCTCCCACACTCCAAAGACGTACAGGTTTGTAGGTTAATTGGCTGGCCAAATAAATAAATTGTTCCTAGTGGGTGTAGGATAGTGTTAGTGTGTGGGGATCGTTGGGCGGTGCGGACCCGGTGGGCCAAAGGGCCTGTTTCTGCGCTGTATCTCTAAAAAAAAAGTTTTTAAAAAAGAGTGACATGGTGTGCCTTGCAAGGTCAAATGTAAGCCTTGATGCACAGAGGAATCCTGGGATCCAAGTCCATCACTCCTAGATAGTAGCAACACAAGTAGATAGAGTGGTAAAGAAGTGGAACCGACGAAGGTAAGTATTCCATATGCCTTGGTCGGGGCATTAGGTATAAGAGCCTGAATGTCACGTTGCAAGTTATAACACTTTGGTTGGACTGCATTTGAGGTATTGAATGCAGTTCTGGCCACCCCATTACAGGAAGTATGTGGAGGCTTGGGAAATGGGGCAGAAGAGGTTAATGCTTCCTGGATACAAGGGTATTAGCTGTAAGCAGTAGTTCCAGAGTAATCCGTGGCAGGATGATGGAGCCAGCAGCCAGATGTATAACGCTGATGGAAACGCGGGCAAAGGCAGCTTTCTGTGGGAGCTAACTCATCTTCCTTCAATGCACTTAACCTCAAAACTAATAATGTGAATGTGTATTTTGATTCTTTTTATTTTCAGAGGGTCTTAGTTAATTTTGTAGCTTCTTTTTTGTAAATATACAGTTCTGTACACGTATCACTCTACATAAGCACGTGGATACATATTGGAAAAGCATCTCAGATACAGCATAGGTGTACAGTAGTAGTACACTGAAGATACATATGCAAGAAGAATAAGTACTGCTGCTGTACACTTGTACTGTATCTGAGATGTATCTATGTGCTCATGTAAAGCATTACTTGTACTGAACTGTATACAAAAATTAATTTCACTGTACCTCGGTATACATGCCAAATGAAGTACTATACCTTTAAACAAATAAAATAGCTGCGAACTTCACCTTTTTAGGAATTCTGCCTTCCATGCATGGCCCCTTTAGAGATTGGAAAAGTTGTAGGGAAAAAAACTGCAGATGCTGGTTTAAATCAAAAGGTAGACACAAAATGCTGGAGTAACTCAGCAGGTCAGGCAGCATCTCTGGAGAGAAGGAATGGGTGACATTTCGGGTCGAGACCCTTCTTCAGACTGAACTGAACAAGTCAGTCTGAAGAAGGGTCTCAACCCGAAACGTCACCCAATCCTTCTCTCCAGAGATGCTGCCTGTCCCGCTGAGTTACTCCAGCATATTGTGTCTACCAGAGATTGGAAGATACTGCGCCTCTTTAAATGGCTTGGACAGGATGCAGCATACACAGTATCTATCCCTTTCTGGGTTATTGTGTTGACATGATAGTTCATGTTTGTGGTGAACAGCTATATAAATCTGACTGCTGATAATAAGAAAAAACCACAACAAAAATTTGGTTGCTGTTATGCTGGGGACCTGCTGTGAATTTTAGCGAGTATGTTAAAAACCATACACTCTGCAAACGGTGCTTCTTTGGCATTCATATGGTTAAAAAATCATGCAAAGGTAGAAATGGCAGGAAACGTGTATTCAGGAGATGTTTTTATGGATTATGTCTAAAACCAGGTTTCATTATTTTCCAACTTGAATTATACTAGTTGATTTATTTGTTCAGATATTCATCTTCCCTCATGAGACTAAAAGGGAGCAATTATCACTTCATCTACTGATGCCCTCTGAGAACAAGAATTTTTGTTCATAAACCTGCAAAGGGCACATTTCACACGACAATCCTTTAAATGTGTTGCATTAACGCTATCAATATCTCTGCTGTTTTTCCTCTCCAGATGATGTAATGTATTTATATATATATATATATATCTTTACCTTCTAGGTTGGGATTGTTTTACACTACTCCACACTCTCGACGATTTTCTGGATTTGTGTCACTGCCAGAAATATTTACAAGCAAGTGACCAAAAAGGTGCCTCAGTCCCACAATGCTGAACAACCATCACACTCTCCACAACCTATGCTACGGTAAGGAACACGCATATCATGTTTCCCTGAGTAGATGAAACTATTTGTATTGGTGACGCATAGCAGAATGTTTCCAGAATATAAATGCAGTTCATGGAGAACGTGACAGCTGAAAGACATTACCGATAAGGATGTTGCTTCATTTGCCTCTGCGCATTTTGCACCTTTTATTTTATTATTTTCTATCCATCAACGTGGTGTGTTCTGCTTATCATTCCACGGTGTAAATAGCTCCGAGCTGTTGTGGCAACTTATTATTTGTAATGGGGTGTTGATTTAACATCATCAACATTAAGGATTCTTGTGATGGAAGGAACTGCAGATGCTGGTTTAAATCGAAGGTAGACACAGAATGCTGGTGTAAAAGGCAGCAGCTCTGGAGAGAAGGAATGGGTGACGTTTCGGATCGAGACCCTTCTTCGGACTGATGTCAGGGGAGTGGGCGGAACAGAGATAGAATGTAGTCAGAGAGTAAAACTGGTGGGAGAACTGGCAAGGGGGGGGGGGGATGGAGAGAGAGGGAAAGCAAGGGCTATTTGAAGTTAGAGAAGTCAATGCTCATACCACTGGGGTGCGAGCTACCCAAGCAAAATATGAGATGCTGGTCCTCCAATTTGCGCTGGGCCTCACTATGACAATGGAGGAGGCCCAGGACAGAAAGGTCAGACTGGGAATGGGAGGGGGAGTTGAAATACTGAGCCACCGGGAGATCAGGTTGGTTAAGGCAGACTTAGCTGAGGTGTTCAGCGAAATGATCGCCGAGGCTGCGCTTGGTCTCGCCGATATACAGGAGTTGATACCTGGAACAGCGGATACAGTTGATGAATTTGGAAGAGGTGCAAGTGAACCTCTGCCTCACCTGAAAAGACTGTTGGGGTCCTTGGATGAAGTCGAGAGGGGAGAGAAAGGGAAAGGTGTTGCATCTCCTGCGGTTGCAGGGAAAAGTACCTGGGGAGGGGGTGGTTTGGGTGGAAAGGGACGAGTGGACCAGGGAGTTACGGAGGGAACGGTCTCTGCGGAAAGCAGAAAGGGGTGGAGATGGGAAGATGTGGCCAGTTGTGGGATCCCGTTGGAGGTGGCAGAAATGTTGTAGGATTATATGCTGTATGCGACGGCTGATTTGGTGGAAGGTGAGGACAAGGGGGACTCTATCCTTGTTATGAATGGGGGGAAGGGGAGCAAGAGAGGAGCTGTGGGATAAAGAGGAGACACGAGTGAGAACCTCATCTGTAATGAAAGAGGGGAACCCCCGACCCCTTAAGAATGAGGACATCTCCAATGACCTGGTATGGAAAACCTCATCCTGGGCACAGATGCGGCGTAGACGGAGGAATTGGGAGTAGGGGATAGAGTCTTTGCAGGAAGCAGGGTGGGATGAAGTGTAGTCTAGATAGCTGTGGAAGTCAGTGGGTTTGTAATAGATGTCAGTCAATAGTCTGTCTCCTGTGATGGAGATGGTGAGACCTAGATACGGGAGGGAGATGTCGGAGAATTTGAGCGCAGGATGGAAATTGGTGGTGAAGTCGATGAAGTCAGTGAGTTCTGCATGGGTACAAGAGGTAGCACCAATGCATTGATCAATGTAGCGGAGGTAGAGTTTGGAGATAGGGCCAGTGTACGTCTGGAACAGGGATTGTTCAACATACCCTACAAAGAGGCAGGCATAGCAAGGGCCCATGCGAGTGCCCACAGCTACGCCTTGGATTTGGAGGAAGTGTGAGGAGTCGAAGGAGAAGCTGTTGTGGGTAAGGACCAGCTCTGCTAGGCGGAGGAGAGTGTTAGTAGATGGAAATTGGTTGGTTCTGCGGTCGAGGAAGAAACGGAGGGCTTTAAGACCTTCCTGGTGGGGGATGGAGGAGGTGTAGAGTGACTGGACATCTATAGTAAAGATGAGGGAATGGGGGCCTGTAAAATGGAAGTCGCTGAAGTGATGAAGAGCGTGTGAGGTGTCATGGACAAAGGTAGGGAGGGATTGGACCAGGGGAGGATAGGATGGAGTCGAGGTATGTGGAAATTAATTCAGTGGGACATGAACAAGCAGAAACAATGGGTCTGCCAGGATAGTTCTGTTTGTGGATTTTGGGGAGAAGATACTAACCGTGAGGTTAGAGTAAGTCAGGGGAGTGGAAAAGTTGAGACGGTTGATGTCCCGCTGGCAGTTGGAAATGAAAGATCTAAAGGAGGTAGAGGGCCATCCAGGGCAGTCCAAGAGGAGGGGAACTGGTGGAGACGGGAGAAGGGGTCATCATTGGGTGGTGAGGCCACCTTCCCATAGGAAAAGGCACGGAGGGGAAGGAGGAGGCAACGGAAGAAGAGCTCTACGTCATGGCGGACCCGGAACTCGAGGTGGGGGTGGAGGGAAACAAAGGTGAGGCCTCTGCTGAGGACAGACCGTTCCATATCAGAAAGGGGGAGATCAGGGGTGGTGGTGAACACACGGCAAGGGTGGGGTTTGAGGTCAGAGGAGGGCCGGGGAGTAGATGGAGGCTGAGGCGATGTCTGGTTGGGGGATGGCGGGTGTTCAGAGAGGAGGGGAGCATGAAGACTATTGTAATGGGTGGGAAGTAGCTGGGGCCACCTGGTGAAAGGTAATGACCCAGTGGAACCCCCACTGAGGTTCCCTGTTGGAGGGGGGGGGAGCAGTGGGACCCAGCAGGGTCAGACCACGTTGTGTTGGAGCTTGCATCGTGGAGGTTGTGGGCCCGGTGCTGAGCCTGGGACTCAGGTAAGATGATGGCTGCGGCCCGCTGGTGGGCGGTGGAGTGGCGAGGGTCGGCGGAGTTGCTGGTGGAGGCCCGCGGGGGACTAGAGAAGCGTCGGTGGTCCCGGTCAGCGGATGGCCGGGGAGTCGGCGAGGGTCGGCGGCAGAGGCCCCGGGGAGGTGGTGGAGGTCAGCTGACGGCAGTTTCGGGCCCGGGACCGGCCAGGAAGGCGGTGAATGTTGGTGCTGCTCCTCGTGGCGGCGATGGTGGCGCGGGTGTCTGCCTTGTGGTGGTCGGGCGGGTGGCGAGGACCAGCAGTGGAGCCCCGGGCCTGCAGGCAGTGAATCGAGACGTTTCGGCGGTGGGAGCGGTCTGGAAGCGAGCGAGTTTGCGAGTCTTAGTGGAGTCCAGGTTGGTGAGGAAGTGTTTGTTGAGGGCGTGGATCTGGCATGGCATGAAGTACAGTTGGGGCCCGTTGTGGGTTAGTGAGGCCCAGAGTCGCGACAGAGTCAGAGTGAGGGCCTGATGGTGCCGGCACATCCCAGCCAGCGTACAACGCAGGGCACGGAAGGAGAACTGTTGTGAAAAATGGCAGATAGACTGTCGGAGCCTGTAGTCCGGGTTGGGTCCAAACTGGGAGGTGTGGAACCGGAGCGGGAAGCCACCAGGTAGAAGATGGAGGAGCAGGCAAGTCCCGAGAAAACACACGTGGCTATTATAGCGAGTCTGGGTTGAAACGTGGTCGTAGAGTAGGAGGCCAGGAGGAATCACAGAGGGGGGGGCAGTGAGAGAGCATGTTGCTAAACTCTCGTGGGAGAGAGGAGGAGAACCTCTTCAAAGTAGACATACCTCAAGGAGATTTGAGGAGGATTCTTCTTTATTTGAGAAAGAAACCATAAACGCGCTCAGCTCTTCAATGCATTTTCTAGATCTCACGTGGCTTTGAATATTTATTATTTTTTAGAAATCTTTAAACTTTCACTTATTGAGACATTTGATGCAGTTCTATTTATACCAATGGCACCTACAGTTTGCTCTGGATCCCAATGGGGTTCACAGGCATATGCATATCAATGTTATTTTATTGTTAGTGCATTTGTAAATTACAATAAATTACAATAACTGAAGCTGATTCACCAGACTTTGTGATGTATCCTAGGCTGTGGCAAATACTGTTTTATTTGTGGAATGCACTTTAGAATTTGTTCCAGTTTCTAGCCCTGCTGTCAGCTAATATTAGATGCAACCTTGTGTGCACAAAGGAACTGTAGGTGCTGTTTTACACTGAAGATAGAGACAAATGGCCGTCAATACATATTTTTAAGGCAGAGGTAGGTGGATTCTTGATTAGTACGGGTGTCAAGGGTTATGGGGAGAAGGCAGGAGAATGGGGTTAGGAGGGAGAGATAGGTCAGCCATGATTGAATGGCGGAGTAGACTTGATGGGCCGAATGGCCTAATTCTGCTCCTATCATAACAAGAGGAGTTGAGTATAGGAGCAAAGAGGTCCTTCTACAGTTGTACCGGGCCCTGGTGAGACCGCACCTGGAGTACTGTGTGCAGTTTTGGTCTCCAAATTTGAGGAAGGATATTCTTGCTATGGAGGGCGTGCAGCGTAGGTTCACTAGGTTAATTCCCGGAATGGCGGGACTGTCGTATGTTGAAAGGCTGGAGCGATTGGGCTTGTATACACTGGAATTTAGAAGGATGAGGGGGGATCTTATTGAAACATATAAGATAATTAGGGGATTGGACACATTAGAGGCAGGAAACATGTTCCCAATGTTGTGGGAGTCCAGAACAAAGGGCCACAGTTTAAGAATAAGGGGTAGGCTATTTAGAACGGAGATGAGGAAGAACTTTTTCAGTCAGAGAGTGGTGAAGGTGTGGAATTCTCTGCCTCAGAAGGCAGTGGAGGCCAGTTCGTTGGATGCTTTCAAGAGAGAGCTGGATAGAGCTCTTAAGGATAGCGGAGTGAGGGGGTATGGGGAGAAGGCAGGAACGGGGTACTGATTGAGAATGATCAGCCATGATCACATTGAATGGCGGTGCTGGCTCGAAGGGCTGAATGGCCTACTCCTGTACCTATTGTCTATTGTCTATTATCACTTATGACCTCGTGACAAAATAAAGAAAGGTCTCGATGCGAAATATCATTTATTCCATTTCCCCAGAGATGCTGCCTGGCCCGTTGAATGGCTCCAGTATTTCGTGTGTATATTCAATGCAATCTCACTGGTTTTAAGTTTGTCCTATTATAGTATCACTATTGCAACAGTTCCTTTGAAATTCGAACACCACATACCATTTGATATTACAGCTGTAATACTATGTAGGATTTCAACAGTTAGATATACTTCAGGCTTTACTTTTAGTAAATAACTGTGATGTGCTATTCATAAGATTTTAGATTTAGATTTAGAGATACAGCGCAGAAACAGGCCCTTCGGCCCACCGGGTCCGCGCAGCCCAGCGATCCCCGCACATTAACACTATCCTACACCCACACTAGGGACAATTTTTACATTTGCCCAGCCAATTAACCTACATACCTGTACGTCTTTGGAGTGTGGGAGGAAACCGAAGATCTCGGAGAAAACCCACGCAGGTCACGGGGAGAACGTACAAACTCCGTACAGACAGGATCGTAGTCAGGACCCTCCGTAGTCAGGATCGAACCTGAGTCTCCAGCGCTGCATTTGCTGTAAGGCAGCAACTCTACCGTTGCGCCACCGTGCCGCCCGGCATCTCCCTTTCTCACAAATTAGACTCCTGTGTACATTTTGATAATTAAATACAGGTGCTCCCCGCCGAACAATGCTTCGACTTTTGATATTTCGACTTTACAATTGTGCAAAAGCTGGGCAACGGCAGCCAACCCATAGTTCACTTCCGGCCATGTGATCAGGTGTATTAAATGCATTTCGACGTACGATATTTTCAGTTTGCCATGGATTGATCGGAACGTAACCCCACTGTATGTTGAGGAACACCTGCAGGCACTTTCTAGATTCTTGTGATATCTTCAGATATCCTGAAAGACAAAGCAAGATATTATAATATTAAACTCAGCTTGCTGCACTTCCATTTTATACCTTTTGTGGCCATTCCACATTTTACCTAATTTGATCTTATTCTAATCCTTTGTACTTTGTAGTTTTTCTAATTTCGGGAGTGTTATAGAAATAGTTTTTTTAATTGTTTATGCTTTCTGTAAAGCAAAGTAGACCCCAGTGGAGAAGCACAGGGAATATTCAATTAACCATTCACAGTCATTTAGATTACATTTCTAAGTGTCACTATTGCCAAAATATTTGCTCAGCTACATCTCAATTGATGGAACCAATAAAGGACAATTAAAATCTTTCAGGAATTATTAAGCTTATTCAAAATAGTTCTGTGAAAAATAGCAAATATTTGCACAAAAGTACAAACTCAAACCATAAACATAACGACAGGTTTTGGGCTAATTGCACATTGTTATCATATTTGTACGATGAGGCACGAGAAGCAAAGATTTTGTCAGGAATATTGGAATTAGAAGTTTGGACTCATTTATATTCTTTATTTACACTCGTGTTCACTACTGACACCCATCACCTTTTTACAGGTGAATTAATTGCTCAATGCGAAAGCTTCTTTCATAAAATGTAGTCATTCCTCAGTTCTTTATCTATTATTTATTGGGAGTTGTAATTTCTCACTCACTGTTGTTTGAGAAGAAAAAGCTGCTGTGCTTGTAAAATGCCAGAATTTTAGTTCAGTTTAATTCATTCTTAATACCTTTGACTGCTATAGAGTATTGGCATTAAAAATATCAGACATACCCCATCATCTATATACTAAAACTCTCGTTTGTTTGTTCCTGAACTACAGCCAAAACGGTACACGATAGCGCGACAATTGTAGGCCCACCTTACTCACCGTCATCCCTTTGGTGCTAATGGAAGAAGTTTCATTGAAATCGGTGTTATATTTTTTAAGTTATTCACGTTTTAAAGTGTAAATCTATCTCCTAGGGAGGGAGGGAGGGAGGGAGGGAGGGTAGGGGGTGGAGGGAGGAGGAGGAGGGAGGGGGTGGGGGAGGATGGAGGATATGGGGGGGTTGAGGGGGATGGAGTGGGGGGGTGCAGGGGGAAGGGGAAGGGGGAGGGGTGGGAGAGGGAAGGAGGGAGGGAGGGGAGAGGAGGGAGGGAGGGGGGCAGGGAGGGTGAGGGGGAGAGGGAGGGGCTGGAGAGAGGGGGAGGGGGGGGAGGAGACAGGAGAGGGGGAGGTGGGGACGGGAGGTTGAGGGTAGAGGGGGGTGAGGGGGAGAGGGAGGGGCTGGAGGGAGGGGGTCAGGGGAGGTGGGGAGGGGAGTGGGAGGAGAGAGGGGAGAGGGAGGGGCTGGAGGAGGGGGAGGGGACAGGGGAGGGGAGGGGGAGGGGGGAGAAGGGAGGGGGGAAGTGGGGGAGAAGAGGGTGCTGCACCAATGCAGGAGAGGTTTGGGCCCAACGGGTCTACTTGGTCTGATGCTATTTAAATCTGAGTTGCAGGAAGTGATTTTCCATCACGGATTATCTCTCTGATTACCTTTCATGCACAGCAATACTGTGAATGTTAACATTTTGGTCACTTTCAGGGACAAGCAAACGAAAATGAATAGGTTCAATCAAAACTTGAATAACCCGCCCTTCAAATGACCAAATCCATGAAGCACTCAGAGGCATCTCCCTTTCTCAAGTGATCCTCTCACCAACATTCACAAAGAAAAGACCTCAAAGAAATATTGGAGATGTTGATTATATAGGACAAGATAAAATGTAAAAAGACCGAAATACTTGCTTCATTTCTCAAACAATTTAAACTCTCCATGTGGCTGTGATGGACAGCAATGCTGTGATTACCTCTTGGCAACAGTATACTTCCTTCAGGGTCAAAAGAGCTGCATTTTACAAGTGAAGTGCAATTAGATCCTTTTAGGGCGTGCGGGGTGGGGTTGGAAAGGGGAAAGCAATCATGTCAAACAATGCGACCATGCAGAGATGATGCATTTTGAGTTTATTAGGATCGTCTTTGGAAGAAGTGAATAGCAGACAATGACTACCTACTTCAGTCAAATCCACCTGTTCCTTTTAGACTCCCTCAGAAGTTAAGAGCAGAATAACAGTTTCTTTGAATCTGCTTTAATCCCTGTCCCTGTCTATTCCCTGACCAATGAGCTCTGCTGTTTGTGCTTTCTCATTCCACCCTTCCCTGCAAACCCAAACTCTACCCCACTGCACTTGTACTTAATCCTCACCCTCCATCACTCCCACCAGTGCCTTTACCTTTCTTTTCCTCCTTCATAATAATAATAATAATAATAATATTCATTTATTGTCATTGCAACGAGTACAACGAAATTTAAAAATAGCCAATCCTGACGGTGCGTACAAACATATATGCAATAAATGCAAAAACAAATAAATACATAAATACAATTAAATACAATTATATTAAGTACAAGATTTTTTAACGGTGTTGCCTAGTGCAAAGGTAGTGTTCAGTTCTCGTATGGCCCTGGGGTAAAAACTGTTCTTAAGTCTGTTTGTTGGGGATTTGATCGACCTGAAACGTCGACCAGAGGGCAGATGAACAAACAGACGGTGGCCGGGGTGGGATGGATCTTTTATTATTTTGCCTGCTCTACTAATAATAATAATAATAATAATATTCATTTATTGTCATTGCAACGAGTACAACGAAATTAAAAAATAGCCAATCCTGACGGTGCGTACAAACATATATGCAATAAATGCAAAAACAAATAAATACATAAATACAATTAAATACAATTATATTAAGTACAAGATTTTTTAACGGTGTTGCCTAGTGCAAAGGTAGTGTTCAGTTCTCGTATGGCCCTGGGGTAAAAACTGTTCTTATGTCTGTTTGTTCGGGATTTGATCGACCTGAAACGTCGACCAGAGGGCAGATGAACAAACAGACGGTGGCCGGGGTGGGATGGATCTTTTATTATTTTGCCTGCTCTACTGAGGCAGCGTAGGCTGAACAGGTGCTCCAGGGAGGGCAGTGAGCAGCCGATGATCTTCTGGGCCGTCGTGATGACCCTCTGAAGGGCCTTCCTGTCCTTTTCTGAGCAGCTGGCATACCATGTGGTTATACAGTATGCCAGCACACTCTCGATGGAGCAGCGATAGAAGGACAACATGAGCTTCTCCTGCAGGTTGGTTTTCCTGAGGATCCTCAGGAAGTGGAGTCTCTGCTGTGCCTTCTTGTTTATGCCAACACAACTTGTGGCGCAGCGGTAGAGTCGCTGCCTTACAGCGAATGCAGCGCCTGAGACTCAGGTTCGATCCTGACTACGGGCGCCGTCTGTACGGAGTTTGTACGTTCTCCCCGTGACCTGCGTGGGTTGTCTCCGAGATCTTCGGTTTCCTCCCACACTCCAAAGACGTACAGGTATGTAGGTTAATTGACTGGGTAAAATGTTAAAATTGTCCCTAGTGTGTGTAGGATAGTGTTGGTGTGCGGGGATCGCTGGGCGGCGCGGACTCGGTGGGCCGAAGGGCCTGTTTCCGCGCTGTATCTCTAAATCTAAAAAAAAATCTAAACTACCTGGATTCTCTCCCGGGTCATCATTTGAGTTAGTTTTGCACTTGAATTTCCATGCTGCACCAACTATACCATCTTCAGAATCTGCTCCCCTTCCTTCAAGATTTCTTTTCCTGAGAAAACCCCTCCCACCACTCTACTGTACTCCGTAACCAATCTCCCGTTCCCTCTCAATAGGGTTCACTGCTGCAGATCCTTCTTGAATGTACTCGATAAAGCTTTTGGATAAACGATTGCACCAAAGTAGCACAATCAAAGTGATTAATGACATTCATTCACAATCGAAGTGATGAAGATGCTGTAAAGCTGAAATAAATACAGGGAATTAAATAAGCATTTGGCAGGTCAGGCAGCATCTATGGAGAGCGAAGCAGAGATGACATTTGAACGATAAACGTCTGTCACAATTGTTCTGACAAAAAGTTAATTAACCAGAAAACTGAACTCTAATAGACAAAAGACAATAGACAATAGGTACAGGAGGAGGCCATTCGGCCCTTTGAGCCAGCACCGCCATTCAATGTGATCATGGCTGATCATTCTCAATCAGTACCCCGTTCCTGCCTTCTCCCCATACCCCCTGACTCCGATATCCTTAAGAGCTCTATCTAGCTCTCTCTTAAATGCATTCAGCGAATTGGCCTCCACTGCCTTCTGAGGCAGAGAATTCCACAGATTCACAACTCTGACTGAAAAAGTTTTTCCTCATCTCCGTTCTAAATGGCCTACCCCTTATTCGTAAACCGTGGCCCCTGGTTCTGGACTCCCCCAACATTGGGAACATGTTGTATAAGAAAATAACTGCAGATGCTGGTACAAATCGATTTATTCACAAAATGCTGGAGTAACTCAGCAGGTCAGGCAGCATCTCGGGAGAGAAGGAATGGGTGACGTTTCGGGTCGAGACCCTTCTTCATTGGGAACATGTTTCCTGCCTCTAACGTGTCCAACCCCTTAATAATCTTATACGTTTCGATAAGATCCCCTCCCATCCTTCTAAATTCCAGTGTATACAAGCCTTTGCATCCAGTGTATACTAACCTTTGCACAAGTAAGTCATTGGCCCTGTTGAGTCTCATCCTTTCCAAAACTATATAAGATGGAAAATTGGCTAGTGCTTCAGATAAAACCTATTACAACATTTGCGCTTCCAATGTTGATTAAAGAAGTGTGTCTCTGGCATCGAGCATCTGGAAATCATAGGTGGCATTTCGGGTCAGAACCCACCTTCAGACTGAAAAGACTGAAACAATATCCTGGCAGTCAGGTTTGCTAGTGCTACCTGGATGGGTTTGAACTAGATCCATGGCTGATGGGATCCAATGCAGGATTGAGGCAAGTGAGAGGCTGGAAGTCAGTATGATGAAAGAAAGTTCAGTGGATAGAATCGGCTGGAGCAGAGCAGACTGGTCTGAGTCCACCACTCAGTGAGAGCCTCGTGCGGTCCTGTACGTTGGAATTGCCATAACCGCCCAAGGTGCAATCGATCAGGATACTTTCTGTAGTGCATCTGTAGAAGTTTGTTGTTGACCTCTCTAAAGGTCAAAGAATGTAAAAGCACTGGCCCAACCTCTTCACGATCCCATCCATGTGCTGAGTACTGACTGCTTAGGATGGACGGATCGCTGACATCCCTGGCTCCTCATGTTGCAGTGTTCACTGTCTTCTACAGGTGGACTCAGCACTGCCTGCCCAAAATAGGCTGAGCACTAACTCCCTAGAGTTCCTTTGCTCTCTCAGAACACAGTGCTGAACACAGCGCTGCCGGGTGTCATTAGAGAGGGAATACGCGCTGTCCAAGAGCACCCTGGGGGATTTATGTTATCCAATCCTTTCACATGCGAATGCTGGTCCAATCTTGCAATCCCATTTAGTTACAAGGATACATTGCAGTTAGAACCCAGCAACTAGAATCAGATTGGGACTTAAAACGGCGCTGTGCAGAATGGAATATTGAGGAAATGGATAATGGGGAAGAGATGGAGAAACTGGGGGGGGAAAG